>NC_141540.1:17455000-17755000 GCF_021556685.1 Rattus norvegicus | reverse complement strand
TGCTCATCATGGCCACCATCTGGAGTGAACACAGTCTCCACACACCCATGTACCTCTTCCTGAGCACCCTCTCCATCTCTGAGATTTTCTACACCTTCGCCATCATCCCACGCATGTTGGCCGACCTGCTCTCTGCACTTCACTCCATCGCCCTTCTGGCCTGTGCCAGCCAGATGTTCTTCTCCTTCACGTTTGGCTTCACCCACTCCTTTCTACTCACCGTCATGGGCTATGACCGCTATGTGGCTATCTGTCACCCACTGAGATACAATGTGCTCATGAGCCCCCGTGGCTGTGCCTAGTCCTGGGTTGGTGGCTCAGTCATGGGGACAGTGGTGACAACAGCCATTTTCAACCTTACGTTCTGTGGACCCAATGAGATCCACCATTTCTTCTGTCATGTTCCACCTCTACTGAAGTTGGCATGTGGAGAGAATGTGCTGGAAGTGGCAAGGGGTGTGGGGATGGTGTGCATCACAGCCCTCCTGGGGTGCTTTCTCCTCATCCTCCTCTCCTATGCCTTCATTGTGGCTACCATCTTGAAGATACCATCAGCTGAGGGTCGGCACAAGGCTTTCTCCACATGTGCATCCCACCTCACAGTAGTGGTTGTACATTATGGCTTTGCCTCTGTCATCTACCTCAAGCCTAAGGGTCCCAAGTCTCTGGAAGGAGATACTCTGATGGGTATCACCTATACAGTCCTCACCCCTTTCCTTAGTCCTATCATCTTCAGCCTCAGGAACAAGGAGCTGAAAGTGACTATGAAGAAAGCTTTCCTCAACAAATTATTTCTGCAGAACTCCTGAAGAGAATGGCTTACCAGTGGGAATGTAGTAGGGAAAAACTCTTCTGTTCTTCTCCCTTTGTCCTCCCATTCTGTTTCTCTTTTTCTATACATTCTCTTTTGCCCTCTTCTTTTGTTCCTCTCCACTCTCATCCTCCTCCTTCCCCTTGACCCCTTTCCTTCTTAATAGTTACATGTGTCACAGTCCCAAACTTAACCTACCATATACTTTGCCATTTTAGCTTTCATACAATCAGTATCTGCCACTTTAGAACATTTTAATCTCAATTAATCCCCTCCATTAAATCCTATCTGAGTGTTGTACAAATATAATCTCAGTACGTGGTAGACTGAGGAGGATAACAAGAACAAGACCAGCCTCAACTATACTATATGGTAAGGGCATACCTGGTCTATATAATGAGACTCTGTCTCAAAGAGCAGGGAGCTGAAGAGAGATCTTTTGTGTGTTTGTGTACATGCTGGCGTGCATGTATGTATGAACACAGAGGAGTGTAGTTCATCCAGAGCGCTGTCTACCTTTCTCTTTTCTCCTTTCCTATTCTTGCATTTACTCCCCCCATCCTCCTCCCCCTCTCCCTCCCCCTTTCTGTCTCCTCCTTTTTTTTCTTCATTTTTTTAGTTTTTCAAGACAAGGTTTCTCTGTGTAGTATTGGCTGTTCTGCAACTCACTCTCTAGACAGGCTATCTTTGACCTCAGTAATATGCCTGCCCCTGCCTCCTGAGTGCTGGGATTAAAGGCATGTGCCACCACTACTTAGCATAACTGTCTAGTTTTTATTTATGAGACAGGGTCTCTCACTGAATATGGGATTCACCAAGTAGGGTAGTCTTGCTGGCCCTACTTGCAAGCCCCAGGGATGATTCTGTTTCTGCCTCAGCAGAGTTGGAATACAAGTGCATACCACCACTTACAGTGAATACTGGGGATCAAACTCAGGTCTTCAACCTTGTGAGGTTGTGAGGTTTTCTGATTGAACCACATCTCCAACTTGGAAGAAACTTTTTCTTTTTCTTTTTCTTTCTTTCTTTTTTTTTTTCAGAGCTGAGGACCGAACCCAGGGCTTTGCGCTTGCTAGGCAAGTGCTCTACCACTGAGCTAAATCCCCAACCACTGGAAGAAACTTTTAATCTTCAACCGTTGCTCTTTTTTGCTCATTCTCTCATGACCACTAATATACTGTATCTATGGATTTGTTTCTTTGAGGTGTTTTAAATTGATAAAATCATATATATTCTTTTATGCTGGCCCTTTCTGCACAGCATCATGTCTTCAGGATCCTTTCATACTGTAGTATGGATTAGTGCATAATTGCTTTTCATAGATACCTGCTGCTACTCCACTCATTGGTGGTCTACATTCACCCAACAACGGATGCACACTTGTGTTGTCCTCATCTTTGGGGTTATTATGAATTATGCTGCTATAAATGTATATGCACAAGTTTTTTTCTGAATGTATGTCTTCATAATTTCATGTGCATGCGTGTGTGTATATGCACGCACATATTGAAATAGAATTTATGGGTAATAGAATACATTTTTGCTTAATCTTTTTTGAGGAACTGCCATAGTGTTTTCCAAAGTAACTACCTCATTTTATATTCATGCCCTCTGAGTATGCCATCTGATTTCTCTACATCCCTGACAAATCCTCATTATTTCCTGACTTTTTGATTATAGTTACTCTGACATGTTTTCATTAATTTAATTTTATTTAAAAATGTATAATTTTATGTTATTGTGTGTATGTATGTGGATCTATCGTGAAGTGGATGTCAGAGAACGACTTCGTAGAGTTAGTTCTCTCTTCCGTTTCACTGCATTCAAACTCAGGACTCTCCCTACCTTCCATGGCTAGCACCTTCACCCACTGAGACACTGTGTTGGCACCTTCATTTTAATTACAATTTACTGTGCTGGTACTCAGATCCAGGGGGTAGCATTTGCTAGGCAGCGATTCTACTACTGGGCTATATTCCTGGCCTTATAGGGAGTTTGATTTACATTTTCCTGAAGAACATGAGAGGTCTTAAGCAAAGCAAGTAAAAACATTTGAGTTGTTTTACTTTACAGAGGAGGTAGTGTAATTAGTTCAAGTTTGAAGATGAGCAAAGTGAACTATAAAGAGTCAGGGAAAGTCTTACCCAGTAAGCTACAAAGTTAGAGTGGAACGTATTCTTTGAGTTGATGTTGAGTGTTAGAAGCATCTTTCTCATGGATGATGAGTCAGGGAACCAGGAAGAGAAGTTTCATGGGGAGTAAGAGAAAAAATCTGGAATCAATCAAATGAAGTAAAAAATGAAGGGACATACTCCTGATACGGTTTGGAGAGAAGTATTCAACATGTAAGGTTTGGGAGGAGGTACATTGTGAATGTAAACAAGCTGGGTATCATATTTTAAGGGTGAGGTAGTAGGTTTGTTAGTATATAAAAAAAGAGCATTATAAGTAAAGATAGGGAAAGTTTTTACTATCCCAATATCTAGAACCAGCAATATTTCAGACATCATTTTAGATCTTAGAATATACCCATGTATATAATAAAATATCATGGGCATAGGACCCAAATGTAAACACAAAATTTATTTATGTTTTATAAGCATCCTATGCACAAATTTAATGCAACCTCATGCAATAGTTTCATTGTAACCGCATTTGGTCTGTGTGACCTTTCACACACAAATGTGGAATTTTCCACTTGTAGAATCATGAGACATGGTTCAGATTTTGAACTTTCATATTAGGAATGCTTAAGCTATGACAAATTATTTATCCTAAAATAGTCATGCCCTCTTCTAAAGGCAGATTTTTGGGCCAGAGAGATGGATTAGAAGTAATGAGTACTTCATTGCTGAGCCTGTTTAATCCATGGCACTCACTTGGTAGAAGAGAGTCTGCTTCCACGAATGTGTGGGACCTCTACATGTGTGGCATGGAATGTGTGTACATATACACCTCTCCTCCACTCCTATCCCTAGTAAATAAATGCTTCAAAAATGAAGTGCAAGTTCCTTGGTTATATTGAAAATTTCAGGGTGGTTAGTCACAGTACTTGGGAGAGGAACATTTTTTTTCCCTATAAAACATGAGGATTTTCTGATGCTAAACTCTCCCACTCATCAATGTGTGGAATTGTCACAGATGAGGAAACTCCTGAAGTATGGTTAATGTTCCTCTGGAAAAATTGCTAACAGCAAAGAGGACTTATCAGTTTCACCTTTTCTAAGGTTTTTGTTTGCTTGGGTTTGTCTGTCTGTCTGTCTGTCTGTTTTTGAGGCAAGGTTTCTTAGTGTAGTCCTGGATGTCCTGGAACCCACTCTAAAAATCAAGCTAGCTTAAAACTCAGAAATCCTCCTGCCCCTGCCTCACTAGTGCTGGGATTAAAGTTGTGTACCACTACACATAGCTACCTAGAAACTTCACTGTGGTTTCCCATAGTCATTAGAGGAAAAGGCGACTAGTTGATTAATTAGTTAAATATCAATTAAATATGAAAGTAAGACAAACTTTGGGTTAGCAAGATGGCTTAGCTCGTAAAGGCACTTGGTGTGCCAAGCCTGACGAAGTGAGTTTTAGCCCTGGACTCAGGACTTGGAAGAAGAAAACTTCTGCAAGTTGCTTTGTGACATGCACACATGCACCTTTGAATACACAAACACACACACACATACATACATACACACACACACAAACATAGACAGAGTTAAAACATGTTTAATTAAAACAAATTATATTCTTTGCTTTAGTTATCATTAGTTGCTGTGTAAATTTAAAACAGCTAAAAGGTTTACTGGATAAATGTCATACTTCTAGACTTAGATCATGGTGAGAGAGACAAGAAAGGGAAGCATGCTATTCCTTCTTTATTTCAAATGTTGATATACTTGTTCATAAGGATTTTAAAATTTATTTTTTAAATGGATATAGTGGCACATGCTTGTAATTTCAGCATTTGGGAAGTGGGGGTAGGAAGATCATGAGTTCAAGGACATCCTCAACTATAGATCAAATCTGAGGCTCATTTAGAACATATAAGACTGTCATCAAAAATTAATTTTGATCTAACATGCATCATGTTGTCAAGCTGTATCATATTATATATATGGTATATTATATATTGTACCATTATAATATATATAATAATTCAATAATTTCAATAACCAACATAAATAATATTTAATATAATACTTTTTACTCAATAACTTATCCATTTTAACATATATGGTATATCATTTAGGATGACAACCTACATACTGTAGAAAAGAAGATAGCCCCCAACTCTGACTACTAACATTAGTCATTCCCACCAGTATCCACGAGCCCTGCCCTCATCCCTATTAATCAGCTTCTAATGTTTGGAGTCCCACACACCCCGTATTCTTTACTGTTTGCTCTTCCTTCTTAATGGTTCCCTCTGTGGATTCTTTTGTCTCCCCAAGGCCAAGCCCAGAGAGGCAATTAAAGGGTATGTGTACAGAGATGGACCTGTTGACATGGAGGTCCCCAGGCTTTCAGACACCCCTTACCAAACTAATTGGAGCTAAGCATGCTGACACTAATTGCCAGAGAATAAGGCCAGTTTGCAAAATGAGAACCAAGACCTTAAACCCATGGTTCTGCTTTCCTTCCACATTGATCCAATTCCCTTGCTTGTGGATGAAATTTCAAGCTCCTAGTCATGGATATTTTTTTCTATCATTTTCCTTCAAACTCTCCAGGTTGTCTCTACCCAGTGGTCAGAAGGAACTTCCTAAAGGGAAACGAGGAAAACACTGCTCTGTTGAGCCTTTTTCTTCATCTTCTCTTCCTCCTCTTCTTCATCTCCCCCTCCTCCTTTTCTCTACCCCTCCTCATCTCCTTCTTCTAGATAAATTGTGAGAACTCTAAGGTACACCCAGAGCCACCTTACACACCATCAATCCCTGGTTCTTTCAGCTTTCCAGCCACACCATCTTTTTGTGGAAAAAACAAGTGAATTCACACTCAGGAATTCACACACATTTGCTCCAGCATCTATCTGGGATTCCATTTCTTCTATTTCTATATGCATTAAGGCCTGACCTGAATACCACCTCCTTGGGAATGTCTTCAGTGACTTCCTCCCAATGACTCACCCCCTCTATTAAAATCAATCTTTGTACCTCATTTATTTACCTCAATATCTTGTAAAAATGTATTATACATATTAATGAGTATAATCTCCTGTGACTATCCATGAGAAATGGCTCTAGAATACCCCTCCCTTATACCAAATTCTGAAGATATTCAAATTCTTAACATAAAATGCTGTGATATGCAATAGAAATCCAAAATAATCCATGTACTTTATATCACTTATAGATTATTTGAAAAAGGTAGAATAATGTAAACACTCTACAAATAGTCATTATCCTATATTGTTTAGGCAATAACCAGAAAACAGTATAAACACCATTTTTAAATATGTTCTGGGCCAGTGAGATGATTTGGTGGGTAAAAGTGATTGTCACCAAACCTGGTGGCCTGAGTTAGTTCCCTAAGTCCAACATGATGGAAGGAGAAAACTGATTCCTACAAATTGTTCCTCTACATTTTCACAGATATACAACACATACACATATCATAGACCTATAAATAAGTACATGTAGTTGTTTAATATCTTCAAACTGAATTTGGTTAAATCTGAGGATGTAGAGCCTAAGTAGAGGTCTGACTACATAGTTGTTATAGATATATCTTATACTAACATTTATATGGCACATATAACACATATATAACCTATACTTGATATCTTTTTATATATGTCATATATAGGTAATATATGTATGTAACACACACACACACACACACACACACACACACACACACACACATACATTCCCTGTCAAGTGTAACGACTGAGATTGCTGTTCTTATCTAATTGGGTTACAGTTTTATTTATTTTTAAGAGTTCACATTTATTTTTGAGTGTGTGTGTGTGTGTGTCTGTGTGTGTGTGTGTGTGTGTGTGTGTATGTGTGTGTGTGTGTGCAGGTTTGTGTATGTAAGTTAGGGCCTACAATAGCCAGAACAGGGTGGGTTCCTGGGAGCTGGAGTTAGAGGTAGTTGTGAGCTTCCTGATGTGGGTGCTGGAAATTGAACTTGGGTTCTCTACAATAACAGCATGCACTTTTAACCACTGTTACCTCTCTTCACACCTGTTTTAATGTTTTAACCTTAGCAGTGGGAAATGGTCTAATACACAGCAAGAGCCCAATATATTTTGTTGAGTACATATAGCCAGGCTTGCCAGCTATTTTATTTTCCCTGTGCATTTACAGGGCCAGTAGAGTGACAGGGCTGTTCTGTGTGTTGTAAGACACCAAACAACATTCCTGTCCAGGTCCAGATGGGTTCAGTGCAGAATTCTATCAGACCTTCAGAGAAGACCTCATACCAATACTCTCCAAACTATTCAACAAAATTGAAACAGATGGAGCGCTACCAAATTCTTTCTATGAAGCCACAATTACTCCCACACCGAAACCACACAAAGACCCAAAAAAGAAAGAGAACTTCAGACCACTTTCCCTTATGAATATTGACGCAAAACTACTCAATAAAATTCTTGCAAACAGAATCCAAGGACACATGAAAATAATCGTCCATCATGATCAAGTAGACTTCATCCAAGGTTTACAGGGATAGACCAGTGGAATAGAATTGAAGACCCATAAATGAACCTACACAGCTATGGTCACTTGATTTTTGACAAAGGAGCCAAAACCATCAAATGGAAAAAAGATAACATGGAAATAAATAGCAGTTAATGGAAAATGGTGCTGGAGGTCAGCATGTAGAAGAATGCAGATTAATCCATGCTTATCACCCTGTACAAAGCTTCAGTACAAGTGGATCAAAGACCTCTACATCAAACCAGATGCACTCAAACTAATAGAAGAAAAAGTGAGGAAGAATCTCGAACTCATGGGCACTGGAGAAAATTTCCTGAACAGAACACCAATGGTTTATGCTCTAAGATCAAGAATTGAGAAATGGGAACTCATAAAACTACAAAACTTCTGTAAGGCAAAGAACACTGTTGTTAGGACAAAATGGCAACCAACAGATTGGGAAAAGATCTTTACCAATCCTACAACAGATAGAGGGCCTATATCCAAAATATACAAAGAACTCAAGAAGTTAGGCTGCAGGGAGACAAATAACCCTGGGTAAAAATGGGGTTCAGAGTTAAACAAAGACGTCACAGCTGAGGAATGTTAAATGGCTGAGAAACACCTAAAGAAATGTTCAACATCTTTATTCATAAGGGAAACTCAATTCAAAACTACTCTGAGATTCCACCTCACACCAGTGAGAATGGCTAAGATCAAAAACTCAGGTGACAGCAAATGCTGGCGAGGATATGGAGAAAGAGGAACACTCCTCCATTGTTGGTGGGATTGCAGACTGGTACAACCATTCTGGAAATCAGTCTGGAGGTTCCTCAGAAAATTGGACATTGAACTACCTGAGGACCCAGCTATACCCCTCTTGGGCATATACCCAAAAGATGCCCCAACATATAACAAAGACACATTCTCCTCTATGTTCATAGCAGCCTTATTTATAATAGCCAGAAGCTGGAAAGAAGCCAGATGTCCTTCAACAGAGGAATGGGTACAGAAAATGTGGTACACCTACACAATATTACTCAGCTATCAAAAACAATGACTTTATGAAATTCATAGGCAGATGGATGGAACTGGAAAATATCATCCTGAGTGAGGTAACCCAATCACAGCAAAACACACATGGTATGCACTCATTGATAAGTGGATATTAGCCCAAATGCTCGAATTACCCTAGATGCACAGAATACATGAAACTCAAGAAGGATGACCAAAATGCGAATGCTTCACTCGTTCTTTAAAAGGAGAACAAGAATACCATTGGCAGGGAATAGGAAGGCAGAGTTTAGAACAGAGGCAGAAGGAACACCCATTCAGAGCCTGCTCCACATGTGGCCCATACATATACAGCCACCAAACTAGATAAGATGGATGAAGCAAAGAAGTACAGTCTGACAGGAACCGGATGTAGATCTCTCCTGAGAGACACAGCCAGAATACAGCAAATCCATAGGTGAATGCTATTATTAAAGCCCTGAACTGAGAACAGAACCTCCGTTGAAGGAATCAGAGAAAGGACTGGAAGAGCTTGAAGGGACTCAAGACCCCATATGAACAACAATGCCAAGCAACCAGAGCTTCCAGGGACTAAGCCACTACCCAAAGACTATACATGAACTGACCCTGGACTCTGACCTCATAGGTAGCAATGAATATCCTAGTAAGAGCACCAGTGGAAGGGGAAGCCCTGGGTCCTGCTAAGACTGAACCCCCAGTGAACGTGATTGTTGGGGGGAGGGCGGCAATGGGGGGAGGGTGGGGAGGGGAACACCCATAAAGAAGGGGAGGGGGAGGGATTAGGGGGATGTTTGCCTGGAAACCGGTAAAGGGAATAACACTCGAAATGTAAATAAGAAATACTCAAGTTAATAAAGACTAAAAAAAAAAAAGAGAGAGTAAAAGTAGTTTGAAGCTGTCCCATTCTTCTTTCATCAATATTTTAATTTATATTTTCAAATTTTAAAAAGCTATTACAAGAATAAAGCAGAGATTATATTGTACTGTTTAATAATTTTTTTTATTAACTTGAGTATTTCTTATATGCATTTCGAGTGTTATTCCCTTTCCCGGTTTCCAGGCAAACATCCCCCTCCCGCCTCCCCTTCCATGGCATAAGCCATTGGTGTTTTGTTCAGGAAATTTTTTCCAGTGCCCATGTGTTCCAGATGCTTCCCTAGTTTTTCTTCTATTAGTTTGAGTGTATCTGGTTTCATGTGGAGGTCCTTGATCCACATGGACTTAAGCTTTGTATAGGGTGATAAGCATGGATCGGTCTGCATTCTTCTACATGTTGACCTCCAGTTGAACCAACACCATTTGCTGAAAATGCTATCTTTTTCCATTTGATGGTTTTGGCTCCTTTGTCAAAAATCAAGTGCCCATAGGTGTGTGGGTTCATTTCTGTGTCTTCAATTCTATTCCACTGGTCTATCTGTCTGTCTCTGTACCAATACCATGCAGTTTTTATCACTATTGCTCTGTAATACTGCTTGAGTTCAGGGATAGTGATTCCCCCTGAAGTCCTTTTATTGTTGAGGATAGTTTTAGCTATCCTGGGTTTTTTGTTATTCCAGATGAATTTGCAAATTGTTCTGTCTAACTCTTTGAAGAATTGGATTGGTATTTTGATGGGGATTGCATTGAATCTGTAGATTGCTTTTGGTAAAATGGCCATTTTTAATATATTAATCTGCCAATCCATGAGCATGGGAGATCTTTCCATCTTCTGAGGTCTTCTTCAATTTCCTTCTTCAGTGTCTTGAAGTTCTTATTGTACAGATCTTTTACTTGCTTTGTTAAAGTCACACCGAGGTACTTTATATTATTTGGGTCTATTATGAAGGGGTTCGTTTCCCTAATTTCTTTCTCGGCTTGTTTCTCTTTTGTACAGAGGAAGGCAACTGATTTATTTGAGTTAATTTTATACCCAGCCACTTAGCTGAAGTTGTCTATCAGCTTTAGTAGTTCTCTGGTGGAACTTTTGGGATCACTTAAATATACTATCATATCATCTGCAAATAGTGATATTTTGACTTCTTCTTTTCCGATCTGTATCCCCTTGACCTCCTTTTGTTGTCTGATTGCTCTGGCTAGAACTTCAAGAACTATATTGAATAAGTAGGGAGAGAGTGGGCAGCCTTGTCTAGTCCCTGATTTTAGTGGGATTGCTTCAAGTTTCTCTCCATTTAGTTTAATGTTAGCAACTGGTTTGCTGTATATGGCTTTTACTATGTTCAGGTATGGGCCTTGAATTCCTATTCTTTCCAGGACTTTTATCATGAAGGGGTGTTGAATTTTGTCAAATGCTTTCTCAGCATCTAATGAAATGATCATGTGGTTTTGTTCTTTCAGTTTGTTTATATAATGGATCACGTTGATGGTTTTCTGTATATTAAACCATCCCTGCATGCCTGGGATGAAGCCTACTTGGTCATGGTGGATGATTGTTTTGATGTGCTCTTGGATTCGGTTTGCCAGAATTTTTTTGAGTATTTTTGCGTCGATATTCATAAGGGAAATTGGTCTGAAGTTCTCTTTCTTTGTTGTGTCTTTGTGTGGTTTAGGTATAAGAGTAATTGTGGCTTCGTAGAAGGTATTCGGTAGTGATCCATCTGTTTCAATTTTGTGGAATAGTTTGGATAATATTGGTATGAGGTCTTCTATGAAGGTTTGATAGAATTCTGCCTAAACCTGTCTGGACCTGGGCTCTTTTTGGTTGGGAGACCTTTAATGACTGCTTCTATTTCCTTAGGAGTTATGGGGTTGTTTAACTGGTTTATCTGTTCCTGATTTAACTTCGGTACCTGGTATCTGTCTAGGAAATTGTCCATTTCCTGAAGATTTTCAAGTTTTGTTGAATATAGGTTTTTGTAGTAAGATCTGATGTTTTTTGAATTTCCTCTGAATCTGTAGTTATGTCTCCCTTTTCATTTCTGATTTTGTTAATTTGGACACACTCTCTGTGTCCTCTCGTTAGTTTGGCTAAGGGTTTATCTATCTTGTTGATTTTCTCAAAGAACCAACTTTTGGTTCTGTTGATTCTTCTTTTGGTCCTTTTTGTTTCTACTTGGTTGATTTCAGCTCTGAGTTTGATTATTTCCTGCCTTCTACTCCTCCTGGGTGTATTTGCTTCTTTTTGTTCTAGAGCTTTTAGGTGTGCTGTCAAGCTGCTGACATATGCTCTTTCCTGTTTCTTTCTGCAGGCATTCAGCGCTATGAGTTTTCCTCTTAGCACAGCTTTCATTGTGTCCCATAAGTTTGGGTAGGTTGTACCTTCATTTTCATTAAATTCTAAAAAGTCTTTAATTTCTTTCTTTATTTCTTCCTTGACCAGGTTATCATTGAGTAGAGCATTGTTCAATTTCCACGTATATGTGGGTATTCTTCCCTTGTTGTTATTGAAGACCAGTTTTAGGCCGTGGTGGTCCGATAGCACGCATGGGATTATTTCTATCTTTCTGTACCTGTTGAGGCCCGTTTTTTGACCAATTATATGGTCAATTTTGGAGAAAGTACCATGAGGAGCTGAGAAGAAGGTATATCCTTTTGCCTTAGGATAGAAGGTTCTGTAGATATCCGTTAAGTCCATTTGGCTCATGACCTCTATTAATCTGTCTACGTCTCTGTTTAATTTCTGTTTCCATGATCTGTCCATTGATGAGAGTGGGGTGTTGAAATCTCCCACTATTATTGTGTGAGATGCAATGTGTGTTTTGAACTTTAGTAAGGTTTCTTTTACGTATGTAGGTGCCCTTGTATTTGGCGCATAGATATTTAGGATTGAGAGTTCATCTTGTTGGATTTTTCCTTTGATGAATATGAAGTGTCCTTCCTTATCTTTTTTGATGAATTTTAGTTGAAAGTTGATTTTATTTGATATTAGAATGGCTACTCCAGCTTGCTTCTTCCGACCATTTGCTTGGAAAGTTGTTTTCCAGCCTTTCACTCTGAGGTAGTGTCTGACTTTGTCTCTGAGGTGTGTTTTCTGTAGGCAGCAGAATGCAGGGTCCTCATTGCGTATCCAGTTTGTTAATCTGTGTCTCTTTATTGGGGAGTTGAGGCCATTGATTTTGAGAGATATTAAGGAATAGTGATTATTGCTTCCTGTCATATTCATATTTGGATGTGAGGTTATGTTTGTGTGCTTTTCTTCTCTTTGTTTTGTTCCCAAGACGATTAGTTTCTTGCTTCTTCTAGGTTATAGCTTGCCTCCTTATGTTGGGCTTTACCATTTATTATCCTTTGTAGTGCTGGATTTGTAGAAAGATATTGTGTAAATTTGGTTTTGTCATGGAATATCTTGGTTTCTCCATCTATGTTAATTGAGAGTTTTGCAGGATACAGTAACCTGGGCTGGCATTTGTGTTCTCTTAGGGTCTGTATGACATCTGTCCAGGATCTTCTCGCCTTCATAGTTTCTGGCGAGAAGTCTGGTGTGATTCTGATAGGTCTGCCTTTAAATGTTACTTGACCTTTTTCCCTTACTGCTTTTAATATTCTTTCTTTATTTTGTGCGTTTTGTGTTTTGACTATTATGTGACGGGATGTGTTTCTTTTCTGGTCCAATCTATTTAGAGTTCTGTAGGCTTCTTTTATGCCTATGGGTATCTCTTTTTTTAGGTTAGGGAAGTTTTCTTCTATGATTTTGTTGAAGATATTTACTGGTCCTTTGAGCTGGGAGTCTTCACTCTCTTCTATACCTATTATCCTTAGGTTTGATCTTCTCATTGAGTCCTGGATTTCCTGTGTGTTTTGGACCAGTAGCTTTTTCGCTTTACATTATCTTTGACAGTTGAGTAAATGATTTCTATGGAATCTTCTGCTCCTGAGATTCTCTCTTCCATCTCTTGTATTCTGTTGGTGAAGCTTGTATCTACAGCTCCTTGTATCTTCTTTTGGTTTTCTATATCCAGGGTTGTTTCCATGTGTTCTTTCTTGATATCTTCTATTTCCATTTTTAATTCCTTCTACTGTTTGATTGTGTTTTCCTGGAATTCTTTCAGGGATTTTTGCGATTCCTCTCTGTAGGCTTCTACTTGTTTATTAATGTTTTCCTGTGTTTCCCTACGGGAGTTCTTCACATCTTTCTTGAAGTCCTCCAGCATCATGATCAAATATGATTTTGAAACTAGATCTTGCTTTTCTGGTGTGTTTGGATATTCCATGTTTGTTTTGGTGGGAGAATTGGGCTCCAATGATGCCAAGTAGTCTTGGTTTCTGTTGCTTGTGTTCCTGCGCTTGCCTCTCGCCATCAGATTATCTCTAGTGTTACTCTGTTCTGCTATTTCTGACAGTGGCTAGACTGTCCTATAAGCCTGTGTGTCAGGAGTGCTGTAGACCTGTTTTCCTGTTTTCTTTCAGCCAGTTATGGGGACAGAGTGTTCTGCTTTCGGGCGTGTAGTTTTTCCTCTCTACAGGTCTTCAGCTGTTCCTGTGGGCCTGTGTCCTGCGTTCACTAGGCAGGTCACTTGGAGTAGGAAGGTTTGTCTTACCTGTGGTCCCGAGGCTCAAGTTTGCTCGCGGCGTGCTGCCCACTGGCTCTCTGCAGCGGCAGCAACCAGGAAGATCTGCGCCGCCCTTTCTGGGAGCTTCCGTGCACTAGGGTTCCAGATGGCGTTTGGTGTTTTCCTCTGGCATCCAAGATGTGTGTGCAGAGTGCAGTCTCTTCTGGTTTCCCAGGCTTGTCTGCCTCTCTGAAGGTTTAGCTCTCCCTCCCACGGGATTTGGGTGCAGAGAACTGTTTATCCGGTCTTTTTCCCTCAGGTTCCGGGGTGTCTCAGGCAGGGGTCCTGCCGCTCCTGGGCCCTCCCCCACGGGAGCCCAGAGGCCTTATACAGCTTCCTCTTGGGCCAGGGATGTGGGCAGGGGTGGGCAGTGTTGGTGGTGTCTTCCGCTCTGCAGCCTCAGGAGTGCCCACCTGACCAGGCGGTGAGGCCTCTTTCCCAAGGGGTCTGGGAGCAGAGAGCTGCTGACGGCTGGGATCCGCGGGCGTGGGACCTCCGGCAAACACAGGACCTGCCCGGTCCTAGATGAACTCTGCCTCTGTGTGTCCCGATCTCACCAGGCAGCTCTCTTGCAGCAGACAAGTTGGTCTTACCTGTGGTCCCGAGGCTCAAGTTTGCTCGCGGGGTGCTGCCCACGGGCTCTCTGCCGAGTCTTGAAGTTCTTATTGTACAGATATTTTACTTGCTTGGTTAAAGTCACACCGAGGTACTTTATATTATTTGAGTCTATTATGAAGGGGTTCGTTTCCCTAATTTCTTTCTCGGCTTGTTTCTCTTTTGTGTAGAGGAAGGCTACAGATTTATTTGAGTTAATTTTATACCCAGCCAATTTGCTGAAGTTGTTTATCAGCTTTAGTAGTTCTCTGGTGGAACTTTTGGGATCGCTTAAATATACTATCATGTCATCTGCAAATAGTGATATTTTGACTTCTTCTTTTCCGATCTGTATCCCCTTGACCTCCTTTTGTTGTCTGATTGCTCTGGCTAGAACTGCAAGAACTATATTGAATAAGTAGGGAGAGAGTGGGCAGCCTTGTCTAGTCCCTGATTTTAGTGGGATTGCTTCAAGTTTCTCTCCATTTAGTTTAATGTTAGCTACTGGTTTGCTGTATATGGCTTTTACTATGTTTAGGTATGGGCCTTGAATTCCTATTCTTTCCAGGACTTTTATCATGAAGGGCTGTTGAATTTTGTCAAATGCTTTCTCAGCATCTAATGAAATGATCATGTGGTTTTGTTCTTTCAGTTTGTTTATATAATGGATCATGTTGATGGTTTTCCGTATATTAAACCATCCCTGCATGCCTGGGATGAAGCCTACTTGATCGTGGTGGATGATTGTTTTGATGTGCTCTTGGATTCGGTTTGCCAGAATTTTATTGAGTATTTTTGCGTCGATATTCATAAGGGAAAGTGGTCTGAAGTTCTCTTTCTTTGTTGGGTCTTTGTGTGGTTTAGGTATAAGAGTAATTGTGGCTTCATAGAAGGAATTCTGTAGTGCTCCATCTGTTTCAATTTTGTGGAATAGTTTGGATAGTATTGGTATGAGGTCTTCTATGAAGGTCTGATAGAATTCTGCACTAAACCCGTCTGGACCTGGGCTCTTTTTGGTTGGGAGACCTTTAATGACTGCTTCTATTTCCTTGGGAGTTATGGGGTTGTTTAACTGGTTTATCTGTTCCTAATTTCACTTCAGTACCTGGTATCTGTCTAGGAAATTGTCCATTTCCTGCAGATTTTCAAATTTTGTTGAATATAGGCTTTTATAGTAAGATCTGATGATTTTTGGAATTTCCTCTGAATCTGTAGTTATGTCTCCCTTTTCATTTCTGATTTTGTTAATTTGGACACACTCTCTGTGTCCTCTCGTTAGTTTGGCTAAGGGTTTATCTATCTTGTTGATTTTCTCAAAGAACCAACTTTTGGTTCTGTTGATTCATTCTATGGTCCTTTTAGTTTCTACTTGGTTGATTTCAGCTCTGAGTTTGATTATTTCCTGCCTTCTACTCCTCCTGGGTGTATTTGCTTCTTTTTGTTCTAGAGCTTTTAGGTGTACTGTCAAGCTGCTGACATATGCTCTCTCCTGTTTCTTTCTGCAGACACGCAGGGCTATGAGTTTTCCTCTTAGCACAGCTTTCATTGTGTCCCATAAGTTTGGGTATGTTGTACCTTCATTTTCATTAAATTCTAAGAAGTCTTTAATTTCTTTCTTTATTTCTTCCTTGACCAGGTTATCATTGAGTAGAGCATTGTTCAATTTCCACGTATATGTGGGTATTCTTCCCTTGTTGTTATTGAAGACCAGTTTTAGGCCGTGGTGGTCCGATAGCACGCATGGGATTATTTCTATCTTTCTGTACCTGTTGAGGCCCGTTTTTTGACCAATTATATGGTCAATTTTAGAGAAAGTACCATGAGGAGCTGAGAAGAAGGTATATCCTTTTGACTTAGGATAGAATGTTCTATAGATATCCGTTAAGTCCATTTGGCTCATGACCTCTATTAGTCTGTCTACGTCTCTGTTTAATTTCTGTTTCCATGATCTGTCCATTGATGAGAGTGGGGTGTTGAAATCTCCCACTATTATTGTGTGAGGTGCAATGTGTGTTTTGAGCTTTAGTAAGGTTTCTTTTATGTATGTAGGTGCCCTTGTATTTGGGGCATAGATATTTAGGATTGAGAGTTCATCTTGTTGGATTTTTCCTTTGATGAATATGAAGTGTCCTTCCTTATCTTTTTTGATGAATTTTAGTTGAAAGTTGATTTTATTTGATATTAGAATGGCTACTCCAGCTTGCTTCTTCCAACCATTTGCTTGGAAAGTTGTTTTCCAGCCTTTCACTCTGAGGTAGTGTCTGTCTTTGTCTCTGAGGTGTGTTTCCTGTAGGCAGCAGAATGCAGGGTCCTCATTGCGTATCCAGTTTGTTAATCTGTGTCTCTTTATTGGGGAGTTGAGGCCATTGATTTTGAGAGATATTAAGGAATAGTGATTATTGCTTCCTGTCATATTCATATTTGGATATGAGGTTATGTTTGTGTGCTTTTCTTCTCTTTGTTTTGTTGCCAAGACGATTAGTTTCTTGCTTCTTCTAGGGTATAGCTTGCCTCCTTATGTTGGGCTTTACCATTTATTATCCTTTGTAGTGCTGGATTCGTAGAAAGATATTGTGTAAATTTGGTTTTGTCATGGAATATCTTGGTTTCTCCATCTATGTTAATTGAGAGTTTTGCAGGATACAGTAACCTGGGCTGGCATTTGTGTTCTCTTCGGGTCTGTATGACATCTGTCCAGGATCTTCTGGCTTTCATAGTTTCTGGCGAGAAGTCTGGTGTGATTCTGATAGGTCTGCCTTTATATGTTACTTGACCTTTTTCCCTTACTGCTTTTAATATTCTTTCTTTATTTTGTGCGTTTGGTGTTTTGACTATTATGTGACGGGAGGTGTTTCTTTTCTGATCCATTCTATTTGGAGTTTTGTAGGCTTCTTGTATGCCTATAGGTATCTCTTTTTTTAGGTTAGGGAAGTTTTCTTCTATGATTTTGTTGAAGATATTTACTGGTCCTTTGAGCTGGGAGTCTTCACTCTCTTCTATACCTATTATCCTTAGGTTTGATCTTCTCATTGATTCCTGGATTTCCTGTATGTTTTGGACCAGTAGCTTTTTCGCTTTTCATCATCTTTGACAGTTGAGTCAATGATTTTTATGGAAACTTCTGCTCCTGAGATTCTCTCTTCCATCTCTTGTATTCTGTTGGTGAAGCTTGTATCTACAGCTCCTTGTCTCTTCTTTTGGTTTTCTATATCCAGGGTTGTTTCCATGTGTTCTTTCTTGATTGCTTCTATTTCCATTTTTAATTCCTTCAACTGTTTGATTGTGTTTTCCTGGAATTCTTTCACGGATTTTTGTGACTCCTCTCTATGGGCTTCTACTTGTTTATTTATGATTTCCTGGAATTCTTTCAGGGATTTTTGTGACTCCTCTCTATGGGCTTCTATTTGTTTAATTATGTTTTCCTGGAATTCTTTCAGGCATTTTTGTGATTCCTCTCTGTAGGCTTCTACTTGTTCTCTAAGGGAGTTCTTCACGTCTTTCTTGAAGTCCTCCAGCATCATGATCAAATATGATTTTGAAACTAGATCTTGCTTTTCTGGTGTGTTTGTATATTCCATGTTTGTTTTGATGGGAGAATTGGGCTCCGATGGTGCCATGTAGTCTTGGTTTCTGTTGCTTGGGTTCCTGCGCTTGCCTCTCGCCATCAGATTATCTCTAGTGTTACTTTGTTCTGCTATTTCTGACAGTGGCTAGACTGCCCTATAAGCCTGTGTGTCAGGAGTGCTGTAGACCTGTTTTCCTGTTTTCTTTCAGCCTGTTATGGTGACAGAGTGTTCTGCTTTTGGGCGTGTAGTTTTCCCTCTCTACAGGTCTTCAGCTGTTCCTGTGGGCCTGTGTCTTGAGTTCACCAGACAGGTCACTTGCAGCAGAAAAGTTGGTCTTACCTGTGGTCTCGAGGCTCAAGTTTGCTCTCGGGGTGCTGCCCAAGAGCTCTCCGTGGCAGCAGCAACCAGGAAGATCTGTGCCGCCGTTTCTGGGAGCTTCAGCGCACCAGGGTTCCAGATGGCGTTTGGTGTTTTCCTCTGGCGTCCGAGATGTGTATGCAGAGTGCAGTCTCTTCTGGTTTCCCATGCTTGTCTGCCTCTCTGAGGGTTTAACTCTCCCTCCCACGGGATTTGGGTGCAGAGAACTGTTTATCCGGTCTGTTTCCTTCAGGTTCCGGCGGTGTCTCAGACGCAGGGGTCCTGCTGCTCCTGGGCCCTCCCCCACGGGAACCCAGAGGCCTTATACAGTTTCCTCTTGGGCCAGGGATGTGGGCAGGGGTGGGCAGTGTTGGTGGTCTCTTCCGCTCTGCAGCCTCAGGAGTGCCCACCTGACCAGGCGGTCGGGTCTCTCTCCCACGGTGTCTGGGAGCAGAGAGCTGCTGCAGGCCGGGATCCGAGGGTGTGGGACTCCCGGTAAACACAGGAGGTGCCTGGTCCTAGAGGAATTCTGCCTCTGTGTGTCCCGAGATCACCAGACAGGTCTCTTGCAGCAGAAAAGTTGGTCTTTTCTGTGGTCCCGAGGCTCAAGATTGCTCGAGGGGTGCTGCCCAAGAGCTCTCTGTGGCAGCAGCAACCAGAAAGATCTGTGCCGCCGTTTCCGGGAGCTTCAGTGCACCAGGGTTCCAGATGGCGTTTGGTGTTTTCCTCTGGCGTCCGAGATGTGTATGCAGAGTGCAGTCTCTTCTGGTTTCCCAGGCGTGTCTGCCTTTCTGAGGGTTTAGCTCTCCCTCCCACGGGATTTGGGTGCAGAGAACTGTTTATCCGGTCGGTTTCCTTCAGGTTCCGGAGGTGTCCTTGTTTGTTTGTTTGTTTGTTTGTGTGTTTGTTTTATGAGTTTCAGTTAGCTACCCATGGCTTTGGGCCTCTGACAGCATATCATGTCAGAAAGAGAAAGAGGAAGTTCAGGGGCTGCCTGCATATGTGTAAAAGAGAATGACATGCAGAGACAAAGATCCCACAATTCCCTGCAAAGATACCCTTCCCTAATGTCCTAAAACTTCTGCTAGGCCTCAAATCCTAAAGGTCATCTGCAATAGAGTCATACAATTGTAACCATATCTTCACTAAGTGGGTTTTTGAAGGCGATTCTAAATGTAAAGTATAACACAAGTGAATATCATTTACTATAATTGTTGTTGCTGTGATTATTCTCTCTCTCTCTCTCTCTCTCTCTCTGTGTGTGTGTGTGTGTGTGTGTGTGTGTGTGTGTGTGTGTGTGTGTGTGTGTGTGTGATGTGTTCAGGTGCAGGAAAAAAAACAGAAAAAGGCGTCAGTTTTCCCATAGCTTGATATGAGGCATTTGATGTGGGTTTTGAGAATCAAACTAGAATCTCTTGGAAGAGTAGGCAACGTTGTTCACTATTGAGCCATCTCTCCAGTCCCTGGTGAATGACTTCTTCAATCAGTTAAGGTCTTTGGTCAAATGTACAAGTTTATCATCAGAAATCAATGAACAACTTTGAATACTTTGGTGAATGATGGCTGTGATCCCCAAATACCAGCACTTTTTACTTTATTGGCTTCAATTCCAGGCATCACTGAAACATTTTCCCAATTTCAGGTTTGGCACCTTCCTATCACTCAAAAGAGGGTAGTTCCAACCGCCTCACACATTCTTACTACTCTGAGATCACGCAAGAGAATGGATTTGGAAATAATGGCCTCTAAGACGAATTGAATAGATGACACAAGGACACGTGTCCTCAGCCCTCACACAGTGCATAAAGCAGGGATTTTTACACAACACTTTTGAGTTTAGAACTACATAATTTATTTTTGGTGGGCCCTTCCATGCCTTATGTGGTCTCTACCACACAGAAGTCAAAAGCTGCTGACCAACTCTGACCAAAAAAGTCTCCAGACAGAGAAACTTTTTTCCTGGTTAAAATATCTGACCTAAATACAGTTGCCTTGTTGGTATCCTTCCTCTGTACAAGTTACCCATGGTCCCTTTCTCCACTCAGCAAATGCATGTTTCTGTTTAAGACACAGATTCAATGTCTGTAAAACTTCTGTGGACATTATCTTCCCAAGACAGAATCAGTCACTGTCTTTCCTGAGTAACTATAATACTCGAAGCTTATGTCTTGGTCGTGTGTCCATCCATCTTCATCATGGCGGAATCCTATCTGTTCCTGGAACTGGATTATGAGTTTTTGTATCAGTGACCCTTGTAACAGTAATACTAGTCCTACGTGCTAAGCAAAGTAGATCCCCATGAGAATGTCTGTCTTTTCTGCTTTGTCCTATGTACCTCTGTGCACCTGGTACTGTGTCCAGCACCACTCATGCGGCTCTTGCGTCTCTCTCCTGGCACTGGAAAATGTCTGCTGTGTTCTCAGTTATCAGATTGCAAGGGGGACTCCCACAGAGAGCTCATCACTTTGCTAGGGCAGAACAGATGTGGAGCGCAAGGGCTGGATATGACTTAAGCCATACTGCTCACAGAGCTTGTCTTTTCTTAGCCTCTTGTTATTCTTCTCAACACTAACTAATGACTGTTTTTAAAATGTCAAAGGCTGCACTTGAGACAAAGAGATTCTTTCCTAATGACCCGAGCAATGCAAGGAAAGGGAGAACTCTGTGTTGAGAGCAGATCACACCTGGAGGGATGAGACTGGGGTCGCATATGCCACCCACGGACATGATAGGACCTGGGGTATCTATTCATTCAGAAAAGTACAAACGTAGGGAGAGAATAGAAGATCTATGGCTCCCTGGGAATTGCCAGGACAAGGAACGAGGAAGAGACAGAGGGCAGAGCACTTTTAAAGGTGGCGAGAGTGTGCTGTAGACCAGGATAGTGAACATATGGTAGTGCAACATTGTCCAAACCTGGGAATGTACAACACCAAGAGTGATACCTAAGATAAACATGGAGTTCAAGAAGAGTAAAACACACACACGCACACACACACACACACACACACACACACACACACTCAGAGAAAGGCGTAGGGGAGAGAGAGAGAGAGAGAGAGAGAGAGAGAGAGAGAGAGAGAGAGAGAGAGAGAGGAGAGGGAGAGGGAGAGGGAGAGGGAGAGAGAGAGAGAGAGAGAGAGAGAGAGAGAGAGAGAGAGAGAGAGAGGAGAAAGAGAATGTGGGGTAGGGTGGACAGAACTGATTCTTGCAGGAACTCATAGATGGTGCCACTTCGATATCCAGATACTTAAAGACTAAGACTGGTATGGAAAAATTCTACACCTAAGTATACACAGTATTGTCAAATTAAGCATTAGGGGCATTTTAGAAAATATCACATATCTTTAAATTAATAATACATTTCATTAACTAATGATTATATGAATTTGTGTAAAATAATGAATATTTTACTATATAATATGTCTTAACACAATGTGTTATATTTAAGACAAACTCTTGGCCATAGGAATCATACTCTGGTCAGCGATTCAGCAGTCACTCCCTTCAAACAACAAGCTTCTGGCAACCACTCACACAAGGCACAAACAGGCAAATTTTATGTGACTCAACCATGTGGAACATAACAAAGTTGAATTTCTCGAAAGAATGAGTGAGATGACATGGCTGGACCCTTTTTTTGAATGATACCTGTGCCCCTATTTCTGACACACTAGTTTTCACACATTGTCAAATATTCCCTGAGGAACAGTCCCTGTTTGAGAACTCTGCCTGTCTCTAAAATCCCATCTTTCCCCTCCTATTTCCACATCATGGACATCTCTTAGTTAAACTGCTTTCCCAAATCTCAGCTATCTCTTCCTTCTTTTCACCTAGCATGTCACCTTTCCTCCGTAAAGTCCTTATTTTTATGCCCATGGAATTATCCTCTTGATTCTCAGAGTATTCTGTCTACAATATGTCTGGCCCCAATTTCCTACTGGATTCTGGCTGCATAGTCTAAATATATGTTGAAATGCAAAGACGTCCTGGTCAGAAAATCTGTTCTTCCCTTTCTGTAAGTCGGTTTTCTTTCCTGTCCAAACAACCTACCTTATGAAATAGGAGATCCCCCCAAAGATTCACGCGGTCTTAATGACCCCTGGCTCATATACTTGAATTTCTGGAATAGTTGCAAAGGCAGGTGGTGTCTCTGGGTCACTAGCTGATGCTGTCTTCTTCTCAGGTCTCTCCTGGTAAGGTGGATGAGAGGAAATGGTGACTGACCTGAGAGTCCACACTCTGGCCCTGGTCTCTCTAATAGAAATTTCTGATGGAAAACGTCTGTGCATGTGAAGACTACACTACTAGTATGGTTAGGGCCGGTTTGGCAGAGGGCTTGAAGGAGCCTGGTCACCATTCTTTCTCTCACATTATCTGCCCACTGCCTGTTCTGGCTGGCTGTGGTCCTGCTGCCTCTGATTCTGCTACAGGAAGCCCAAGGTCCCTAGGGCTCTTCTGGGGATGAGGCAACCTCAGGGAATCTGTGTCCTCCCCACCCAAACCCCTGATTTCCAGGAGTAAGTCAATTACCTGAGCTTCTCTGTGGCTTGAGATGAGAATTAATTCGTAACAATCTGGGGATTCGGATCACTAGCTGTTGGAGTTAATAGGAGAACAGCCTGCAACTGCCCACAGGATCAAGAGGCTACCTAGTATATATACTTCCCCCACTTTCCTCCTTCCTCATCTTGAATCTCTTGTTACAGGCAAGAAGTATTTTTAAAGTTTCATTTTAATTCAAAGAATTCATATACTTGTGTCTTTTCCTTGAGCAATTCAAATGGTACAAATAGTGCTGAGTACCATGTAGCCCCTGGCCATCAAATCACTATGACATTTTGTGAGAACCCCTTAAAATCTTTCTCTTAACCATTATTTTACATGTTTATTTATTTATTTACTTATTTACTAATTGTGCGTGTATGTGTGCATGTGCGTATGTGCATGCACAGGAGGGCACACCATAACAACACACTTGTGGAGGTCACCTGACTAGCCACATTCAGAGCTTTACATATACACAACATATGAACCAATGCACGTCTTTAAAATGAGTTTTCTCTGGATATCATAATTTCATTTTTGAGAGTTATATACTTTACATACTAGATTTCTATATATAAGTCAGTCGGGATTACATACTCCTAATGTTCAACTAACACTTCTATCTAGGCCAAAGCCTTTTCATTGGAGATGAAGATACCGATCAATGGTTAACATACTCTTCAGAGGATCCAGACTGAATTCCCAGTGTCTATGTCAGGCAGCTTACAAGTGCCTCTAACTTCAGCTCAGGGTACCAGATGCCCTCGTGCTAGCCCATGGCATACACATGTAATATACACATGGACACATAAATAGAAATTAAAAAAATGATTTTATCAGCTTCCCAAAAGGAAACTTCATTCCTACAAGTATCCACTCTTCTCTTCAGTCACTGAAAACCTCCAAGTTTGTTTCTACCTATGGAATTGCCCATTTGGGGACATTTCTCATAAACAGAAGTGTAAGAGTTGTAAACTTAAGTGCCCCCACCCCACTTTTTTAACAGTACTTTCGAAGTTCTTTCACGGTGTATAGTGTATTAGTAATTCATTCTATTCTGTAGCTGAATAATGCCTCGTACATGGATCGAGCACTTCTGTATACCACTGTAAGTGTTTTCTACCTTTTGATTTGTGAATTGGAGTAAAAAATACCACCCTTCATTCTGTCTCCTCTTAACGACCAGAAACAACCACAGATCAGATGGTAGTCTATGGTAAATTACTACAAGGCTATTTTTCCATACAAAATATTTATATAAGGATCTGACAGCCTTGTTGCTATCTTCCAATAACTCATCTTTCCTCTGAATATTTTGAAGTAAAATTTGTTTTAACCAAGAATTCTCAACCTGTCTTCCTGACCTTCGGGGCATGCCATGCTTTTTGGTAGTGACCACATTGTAAGTAGCTGGAAGTTGAGCAGCATTCCTGATATCAAATATCACCAGAAAAGCTTCTGCCTGCAATAGTGGGGAATTAATATAGAGACCCACAATTGAATAGTGTGGAGAGAGTGAGAGAATTCACAGCACTCAGTCATGAATGGGATTTCTTATCAAACCCCTTCCCCCTAGGCTCCAGGATCTATGTGGACAAGGAAGCAGAAAGATTGTAAGATCCAAAGGTGATGTATGATTGCAAGAGAACAGTGTCTAACAGATACAACAGACTGATACACATATGAACTCAGAGGCTATGGTATCAAACATAGGACCTGAACAAATTTAATTCAGAGGGAGTTCCAGCATGGAGGGGCAGTTGAAACAGGGTCTCACTCCTAAGAATCTATTGGCAATAGATACCTACTGGCAATGGGAAAATCACTTTTATCCAGTGGATTGTAACTGTGCACGTTAACCATATTCCATAGCCCAGAACTTGTGGCCAACACAAAACAAACTCCGTGTTGATTTTTGTTATGTTTTGATATGTTTTGTTTCATCGTTTGTTTATTTTTATTCTAGTTTCATTTTGAGAGATAGAAAAAATATGAAATTATGTGGATAGGTAGGTGCAGGAGATCTGAGAGGAGTTGGAGAAGGGGAAAAGCATGACCAAATTTTTTTTATATAAAAATGTTTTAATTTAAGAAAATGCTCTTGTAGACATCCTAAAGCCAAGCTTATGATAATAATTCCTCAGGTGTGGTTCAGTCTTCCCAGGCACATGTATGTTTGTGTTAAGTTGACAAAAACTAAGGAGGACAGAAGCAGAAGGTCATATGCAAAGGAGGGCAGGCTGCCTAGGAAACATGGAGAACTTTTTTTTATCTTCCTCTCCTAGTCAGTTATTGAGCCACTGTGACAATACACCTGAGGGAAAAATCATAAAGGAGGAACTGTTTATGTTACATTACTTAAAGCCTGGCTGGCTGTGCTGTTTCTGGACCTGTGCTGAGACAGTGTTGTATTAGCAGGGCACGATGGAGCAGAGCTTCTTAAGTTTATGGAAGCCGGAATCAGGAAAGGATAGGCTTCTAGCTTTATTTCATACTGCTGTGACAAATCACTTGACAAAAGTAACTTTTGAGGGAGAAAGATATAATTAAGCTTACAATTCTAGGTTATCGTCCATTATTGCTGGAAAGTCAAGATAGCAAGGATTCAAAGGTACTAGGCATGTTCACAAAGAGAATGAATGCATATCTGCTTGTACCAGGCTCGCTTCCCCCCTTATTACCCAGAACCCATAGCCAGGGAGTGAGGCTGCTCATTTTTAGGCTGCATTTTCCAACATCTCTTAATGTAATCAAGACAATCTCTCAGACGTGCACTTAGACCAACCTGATCTGAAAAAATCCTTCACTGGGACTCTTGTCCTGGATGATTCTATATTGTACCAAGTTAATAATTAACAATAAACATCACAGGGAGAGAAAAAGGCCTGGGACAAGAAATACTCACTAGAAAATGCCTCCAGAACACTCCTCCATTGTTGGTGGGATTGCAGACTGGTACACCCTTCTGGAAATCAGTCTGGAGGTTCCTCAGAAATGTGGACATTGAACTACCTGAGGATCCAGCTATACCTCTCCTGGGCATATACCCAAAAGGTGCCCCAACATATAAAAAAGACACATGCTCTACTATGTTCATAGCAGCCTTATTTATAATAGCCAGAAGCTGGAAAGAACCCAGATGCCCTTCAACAGAGGAATGGATACAAAAAATGTGGTACATCTACACAATGGAATATTACTCAGCTATCAAAAACAATGACTTTATGAAATTCATAGGCAAATGGTTGGAACTGGAAAATATCATCCTGAGTGAGGTAACCCAATCACAGAAAAACACACATGGTATGCACTCATTGATAAGTGGCTATTAGCTCAAATGCTTGAATTACCCTAGATACCTAGAACAAATGCAACTCAAGACGGATGATCAAAATGTGAATGCTTCACTCCTTCTTTAGAAGGGGGAACAAGAATACCCTTGGCAGGGAATAGAGAGGCAAAGATTAAAACAGAGACAGAAGGAACACCCATTCAGAGCCTGCCCCACATGTGGCACATACATATGCAGCCACCCAATTAGACAAGATGGATGAAGCAAAGAAGTGCAGGCTGACAGGAACTGGATGTAGATCTCTCCTGAGAGACACAGCCAGAATACAGCAAATACAGAGGCGAATGCCAGCAGCAAACCACTGAACTGAGAATAGGACCCCCGTTGAAGGAATCAGAGAAAGAACTGGAAGAGCTCAAGACCCCTTATGAACAACAATGCCAAGCAACCAGAGCTTCAAGGGACTAAGCCACTACCTAAAGACTATACATGGACTGACCCTGGACTCTGACCTCATAGGTAGCAATGAATATCCTAGTAAGAGCAGCAGTGGAAAGGGAAGCCCAGGGTCCTGCTAAGACGAAACACCCAGTGAAGTAGATTGTTGGGGGGAGGGCGGCAATGGGGGGAGAATGGGGAGGGGAACACCCATAAAGAAGGGGAGGGGGAGGGATTATGGGGATGTTTGCCTGGAAACCGGGAAAGGGAATAACACTCGAAATGTATATAAGAAGTACTCAAGTTAATAAAAAAAAATACAGAAACACCAATAATCAGAGGAAGCTTAAGCATTGACTACCTTACCATATAATTAACATAGTGCTACTAACATATCTGGAGTTTCTAAAAGCTTTGTTCCAAGTCATTAAAAAGGAGGTGTTATTATTATAGTGTTAAAAGTATAAAAAGTATATATGTTAGTATATGTTCTACAAAGGAATAGTGTCATCTACGATGCCGTGTAAATGATTTCTCTTTAATGAAAATGTAAACAGTGAAGTAATCTGGCAGCTGTATTTAATTTATGCTGGTCCCCAATAATCACACAAGAAACCAAGATTCATTTCCAGCTACACCTCAATGGTTGAGCAGTTAAATGATCTACCTTATCTTTATGTGCTAATTGACTACCTCCCAAATCCATCCCATAATAGTTGCATATTAATATTGATCTGGATCTTTGGGCTTCAGGTGTGATTCAAGATGTCTCTCTGAATTCCTTCCTTATGACTCCAATTACTCCATCCTCCTCACTGATCTGACTCTGGCTCTCTTCCACTCTGTCCTTCTGCTGGCAGAGGTATAGCACTTTTCTGCGTTCTGCTCTGTCATTGGGTGATCAGCATTTATTGACAGGTCAGAGAACAAATGGTCAGAACTGTTTACACAAATTGAGACGGGAGATTCTTGGTATAAGCATTACAGAACATGTCCATATTGAAACAAAAAAAAGCAAAAAAAAATAGCATTTGAATAACATAAGGGTAAACTTTGCACATTATACAAAAGCATTGTGCCTACAGTGGTGCTGTGAAGCATAGTCTCTATGATATGAGAAACTATTACAGTGGCAAGAAGAAACAGGAAGCTAACAAATCACAATTATTGTTTAAGCACAATTATTAAAGCTTAATGGAAAAATAATAGAAATTAAAATATAAAAGTGGGAATAAAAAAGAAAATGCCTCCAGTAACCTACTTCCTTCAATTAGATTCTGTTTCTTGAAATTTTTACAACCTCCCAATCACACCATCAAATTATTAACCCCTTGAGTCCTCCTGATCAAACAGCCTCTCAATGTTTGGGTCTACTATATGGGGACCAAGTAGTCCACAGATGAGCCGTTAGGGGAATACTTCACATCGAAACAAGAGAACCATTTTTTGAAGGTTCAAACTTCACATCATCTTAGAATCAACAGCCTCATACATCACTCTTCCCAGTCACTGAGTGGCTTTACATTAACAGTAAGTCAGAAAATGATGTTGCATACAATTCTTTGAATATGAAACCAGGAGAGTCCATATTTTTCTTCTGTGTTTTCTTAAAATATACATTATAAGGGAAATCTAAAATGCTTAACATGGGATTTAAAACTGGAGATAGAACCAAATGAGGGGTACACTCTAATGGCTGAGACAGAAGAACCAAGAGTTTTAGGCCAGTCTCTCTCTGTCTCTCTCTCTCTGTCTCTCTCTCTGTCTCTCTCTCTGTCTCTCTCTCTGTCTCTCTCTCTGTCTCTCTCTCTGTCTCTCTGTCTCTCTCTGTCTCTCTCTGTCTCTCTCTGTCTCTCTCTCTCTGTCTCTCTCTCTCTGTCTCTCTCTCTCTCTCTCTCTCTCTCAAAACAAACCAGAAAAGCAGACATGCCCTTGAGAATGGCACTCATTGTGATTAAACACAAACACCCAATGAAACTGGGAAAGGCCTCCCAAAGATACAAAAGATCTAGAGTAAAACCCAAGTGTTGAAGATGGGTTACTGCTCTGTAAGTTGTAGGCGACTGAGTTATCTGCCACCCTCACTCCCATTGTATAACCTATTGTTACTACTGTTGGTTGCACTCTAGAATTTGACAGTAAGTGTCTGTTGCTGAAGACCACATGTGCTGCTGTCACAGGCCATGGAAGAACCAAGCTAAAACTGAACTGGAAGTTTCCTTCCAGAAGGCAAACATAGACAATGATTAAAAAAAAAGTCTTTGATATAAGCTACTAGGACATAATTCTCACCAATAGTCCAGGTTGGTTATGAACCTTGTGTGTTATGGAATCAATACACCAGGCAAGATATACGCAAAGGATAATTATGTCCTGGCTGTTATGAGTACAACTAATACTCTGATTGGATTTAAGGTAGAGCTTCAGGAGATAACCTGCTCAGTACAATAAGCTAAGGAAAACCTTATGGCTGAGGAAGGCACATGTCCAGTAAAGAAGGTATTGATATTTTGTTAAATGGATACAGTGCACCTATGATGATATTTTGTTAAATGGATACAGTGCTCCTATGAGGATATTTTGTTAAATGGATACAGTGTCCTATGATGATATTTTGTTAAATGGATACAGTGTTCTATGATGATATTTTGTTAAATGGATACAGTGTACCTATGGAATCACCTTCTAAACATTTGTGATTTTGCACATTGGTTAATGTAACTTTCAGCCTTGGTCAAGGAGGAAAGACTTTTTTATTCTTTTTCAGTGAGCAGCTGTTATTGTAAAAACCCATACTCCATCAACTTGCTGAGAATTAATGCCTTTTTTTTTTATTAACTTGAGTACTTCTTATTTACATTTCGAATGTTATTCCCTTTCCTGATTTCCCGGCCAACATCCCCCTTATCCCTCCCCCTCCCCTTCTTTATGGGTGTTCCCCTCCCCACCCTCCCCCCATTGCCGCCCTCCCCCGAACAATCTAGTTCATTGGGGGTTCAGTCTTAGCAGGACCAAGGGCTTCCCCTTCCACTGCTGCTCTTACTAGGATATTCCTTGCTACCTATGAGGTCAGAGTCCAGGGTCAGTCCATGTATAGTCTTTAGGTAGTGGCTTAGACCCTGGAAGCTCTGGTTGCTTGGCATTGTTGTTCATAAGGGGTCGCGAGCCTCTTCAAGCTCTTCCAGTTCTTTCTCTGATTCCTTCAACGGGGGTCCTATTCTCAGTTCAGTGGTTTGCTGCTGGCATTTGCCTCTGTATTGGCTGTATTCTGGCTGTGTCTCTCAGGAGAGATCTACATCTGGTTCCTTGTCGGCTTGCACTTCTTTGCCTCATCCATCTTGTCTAATTGGGTGGCTGTATATGTATGGGCCACATGTGGGGCAGGCTCTGAATGGGTGTTCCTTCTGTCTCTGTTTTAATATTTGCCTCTCTATTCCCTGCCAAGGGTATTCTTGTTCCCCCTTCTAAAGAAGCGGTGAAGCATTCACATTTTGATCACCCGTTCTGAGTTTCATGTGCTCTAGACATCTAGGGTAATTCAAGCATTTGGGCTAATAGCCACTTATCAGTGAGTGCATACCATGTGTGATTGGGTTACCTCACTCAGGATGATATTTTCCAGTTCCAACCATTTGTCTATGAATTTCATAAATGCATTGTTTTTGATAGCTGAATAATAGTCCATTGTGTAGATGTACCACATTTTTTGTATCCATTCCTCTGTTGAAGGGCATCTGGGTTCTTTCCAGCTTCTGGCTATTATAAATAAGGCTGCTATGAACATAGTGGAGCACATATCTTTTTTATATGTTGGGGCATCTTGTGGGTATATGCCCAAGAGAGGTATAGCTGGATTCTCAGGTAGTTCAATGTACAATTTTCTGAGGAACCTCCAGACTGATTTCCAGAATGGTTTTAACAGTCTGCAATCCCACAAACAATGGAGGAGTGTTCCTCTTTCTCCACATCCTCGCCAGCATTTGTTGTCACCTGAGTTTTTGATCTTAGCCATTCTCACTGGTGTGAGGTGAAATCTCAGGGTTGTTTTGATTTGCATTTCCCTTATGACTAAAGATGTTGAACATTCCTTTAGGTGTTTCTCAGCCATTGGGCATTCCTCAGCTTAAATCCTTTGTTTAGTTCTGAACCCCAGTTTTTAATAGGGTTATTTGTCTCCCTGCGGTCTAACTTCTTGAGTTCTTTGTATATTTTGGATATAAGGCCTCTATCTGTTGTAGGATTGGTAAACATCTTTTCCCAATCTGTTGGTTGCTATTCGTAATGACAATGTCCTTTGCCTTACAGAAGCTTTGCAGTTATATGACATCCCATTTCTGGATTCTTGATCTTAGAGCATAAGCCATTGGTGTTTTGTTCAGGAAATTTTTTCCAGTGCCCATGTGTTCGAGACGCTGCCTTAGTTTTTCTTCTATTAGTTTGAGTGTATCTGGTTTGATGTGGAGGTCCTTGATCCACTTGGACTTAAGCTTTCTACACGGTGATAAGCATGGATCGATCTGCATTCTTCTACATGTTGACCTCCAGTTGAACCAGCACCATTTCCTGAAAATGATATCTTTCTTCCATTGGATGGTTTTGGCTCCATTGTCAAAAATCAAGTGCCCATAGGTGTGTGGGTTCATTTCTAGATCTTCAATTCTATCCACAGGTCTATCTGTCTGTCTCTGTCCCAATACCATGCGGTTTTTATCACTATTGCTCTGTAATACTGCTTGAGTTCAGGGACAGTGATTCCCCCTGAAGTCCTTGTATTGTTGAGGATAGTTTTAGCTATCCTGGGTTTTTTGTTATTCCAGATGAATTTGCAAATTGTTCTAACTCTTTGAAGAATTGGATTGGTATTTTGATGAGGATTGCAGTGAATCTGTGGATGGCTTTTGGTAAAATGGCCATTTTTATTATATTAACCCTGCCAATCTATGAGCATGGGAGATCTTTCCATCTTCTGAAGTCTTCTTCAATTTCTTTCCTCAGAGTCTTGAAGTTCTTACTGTACAGATCTTTTGCTTGCTTGGTTGAAGTCATGCCGAGGTACTTTATATTATTTGGGACTATTATGAAGAGTGTCTTTTCCCTAATTTCTTCTCAGCTTGTTTCTCTTTTGTGTACAGGAAGGCTACTGATTTTTTTAAATTCATTTTATACCTAGTCACTTTGCTGAAGTTGTTTATCAGCTTTAGTAGTTCTCTGGTGGAACTTTTGGGATCACTTAAATATACTATCATATCATTTGCAAATAGTGATATTTTGACTTCTTCTTTTCCAATCTGTATCCCCTTGATCTGCTTTTGTTGTCTGATTGCTCTGGCTAGAACTTCAAGAACTATATTGAATAAGTAGGGAGAGAGTGGGCAGCCTTGTCTAGTCCCTGATTTTAGTTGGATTGCTTCATGTTTCTCTACATTTAGTTTAATGTTAGCAACTGGTTTGCTGTATATGGCTTTTACTATGTTTAGGTATGGGCCTTGAATTCCTATTCTTTCCAGGACTTTTATCATGAAGGGCTGTTGAATTTTGTCAAATGCTTTCTCAGCATCTAATGAAATGATCATGTGGTTTTGTTCTTTCAGTTTGTTTATATAATGGATCATGTTGATGATTTTCTGTATATTAAACCATCCCTGCATGCCTGGGATGCAGCCTACTTGGTCATGGTGGATGATTGTTTTGATGTGCTCTTGGATTCGGTTTGCCAGAATTTTATTGAGTATTTTTGCGTCGTTATTCATAAGGGAAATTGGTCTGAAATTCTCTTTCTTTGTTGGGTCTTTGTGTGGTTTAGGTATAAGAGTAATTAAGGCTTCGTAGAAGGTATTCGGTAGTGATCCATCTGTTTCAATTTTGTGGAATAGTTTGGATAGTATTGGTATGAGGTCTTCTCTGAAGGTCTGATAGAATTCTGCACTAAACCCATCTGGACCTGGGCTCTTTTTGGTTGGGAGACCTTTAATGACTGCTACTATTTTGTTAGTAGTTATGGGGTTGTTTAACTGGTTTATCTGTTCCTGGTTTAACTTCGGTACCTGGTATCTGTCTAGGAAATTTTCCATTTCTTGCAGATTTTCAAGTTTTGTTGAATATAGGCTTTTGTAGTAGGATCTGATGATTCTTTGATTTCCTCTGATTCTGTAGTTACGTCTCCCTTTTCATTTCTGAATTTGTTAATTGGACACACTCTCTGTGTCCTTTCATTATTCTGGCTAAGGGTTTATCTCTCTTGTTGATTTTCTCAAAGAACCAACTTTTGGTTCTGTTGATTCTTTCTATGGTCCTTTTTGTTTCTACTTGGTTGATTTCAGCTCTGAGTTTGATTAATTTCTGCCTTCTACTCCTCCTGGGTGTATTTGCTTCTTTTTGTTCTAGAGCTCTTAGGTGTGCTGTTCAGCTGGTGACATATGCTCTCTCCTGTTTCTTTCTGCAGACACTCAGAGCTATGAGTTTTCCTCTTAGCACAGCTTTCATTGTGTCCCATGAGTTTGGGTATGTTGTACCTTCATTTTCATTAAATTCTAAAAAGTCTTTAATTTCTTTCTTTATTTCTTCCTTGACCAGGTTATCATTGACTAGAGCATTGTTCAACTTCCAGGTATATGTGGGCGTTCTTCCCTTATTTTTATTGAGGACTCGCTTTAGGCCGTCGTGGTCTGATAGGAGGCATGGGATTATTTCTATCTTTCTGTATCTATTGAGTCCTGTTTTTTGACCAATTATATGGTCCATTTTGGAGAAAGTACCATGAGGTGATGAGAAGAAGGTATATCCTTTTGCTTCAGGATAAGAATGTTCTATAAATATCTGTTAAGTTCATTTGGTTCATGACTTCTCTTAGTCTGTCTACATCTCTGTTTAATTTCTGTTTCCATGTCCTGTCCATTGATGAGAGTGGGGTGTTGAAATCTCCTACTATTATTGTGCGAGGTGCAATGTGTGTTTTGAGCTTTAGTAAGGTCTCTTTTACAATATGTAGTTGCCCTTGTATTTGGAGCATAGATATTTAGGATTGAGAATTCCTCTTGGTGGATTTTTTCTTTGATGAATATGAAGTGTCCTTCCTTATATTTTTTGATGACTTTTAATTGAAAATTGATTTTATTTGATATTAGAATGGCTACTCCAGCTTGCTTCTTCCAGCCATTTGCTTGGAAAGTTGTTTTCCAGCCTTTCACTCTGAGGTAGTGTCTGTCTTTGTCTCTGAGGTGTGTTTCCTGTAGGCAGCAGAATGCAGGGTCCTCATTGCGTATCCAGTTTGTTAATCTATTTTTTTATTGGGAAGTTGAGACCATTGATGTTGAGAGATATTAAGGAATAGTGATTATTGCTTCCTGTTATATTCATATTTGGATCTGAGGTTATGTTTGTGTGCTTTTATTCTCTTTGTTTTGTTGCCAAGACGATTAGTTTCTTGCTTTTTCTAGGGTATAGCTTGCCTCCTTAAGTTGGGCTTTACCATTTATTATCCTTTGTAGTGCTGGATTTGTAGAAAGATATTGTGTAAATTTGTTTTTGTCATGAAATATCTTGGTTTCTCCATCAATGTTAATTGAGTTTTGCAGGATACAGTAACCTGGGCTGGCAGTTGTGTTCTCTTAAGATCTGTATGACATCTGTCCAGGATCTTCTGGCTTTCATAGTCTCTGGCGAGAAGTCTGGTGTGATTCTGATAGGTCTGCCTTTATATGTTACTTGACCTTTTTCCCTTACTGCTTTTAATATTCTTTCTTTATTTTGTGCATTTGGTGTTTTGACTATTATGTGACAGGAGGAGTTTCTTTTCTTGTCCAATCTATTTGGAGTTCTGTAGGCTTCTTGTATGCTTATGGGCATCTCTTTCTTTGGGTTAGGGAAGTTTTCTTCTATGATTTTGTTGAAGATATTTACTGGTCCTTTGAGCTGAGAGTCTTCACTCTCTTCTATACCTATTATCCTTAGGTTTGATCTTCTCATTCAGTCCTGGACTTCCTGTATATTTTGGACCAATAACATTTTCCATTTTACATTATCTTTGACAGTTGTGTAGATGATTTCTATGGAATCATCTGCTCCTGAGATATCTCTCTTCTATCTCGTATTCTGTTGGTGATGCTTGTATCTATGGCTCCTTGTCTCTTCCTTTTGTTTTCTATATCCAAGGTTGTTTCCCTCTGTTCTTTCTTCATTGCTTCTATTTCCATTTTTAATTCCTTCAACAGTTTGATTGTGTTTTCCTGGAATTCTTTCAGGGATTTTTGTGATTCCTCTCTATAGACTTCTACTTGTTTATTTATGTTTTCCTGCATTTCTCTAAGGGAGTTCTTCATGTCTTTCTTGAAGTCCTCCAGCATCATGATCAAATATGATTTTAAATCTCGATCTTGCTTTTCTGGTTTGTTTCGATATTCAGTCTTTGCTTTGGTGGGAGAAGTGGGCTCCGATGATGCCATGTAGTCTTGGTTTCTGTTGCTTGGGTTCCTGTGCTTGCCTCTCGCCATCAGATTATCTCTGGTGTTACTTTGTTCTGCTATTTCTGACAGTGGCTAGACTGTCCTATAAGCCTGTGTGTCAGGAGTGCTGTAGACATGTTTTCCTGTTTTCTTTCAACCAGTTATGGGAACAGAGTGTTCTGTTTTCTGGCGTGTAGTTTTTCCTGTCTACAGGTCTTCAGCTGTTCCTGTATGCCTGTGTCCTGAGTTCCCCAAGCAGGTTACTTGGAGCAGAAAATTTGGTCTTACCTGTGGTCCCGAGGCTTAAGTTTGCTCGTGGGTGTTGCTTATGTGCTCTCCATGAGTGCAGTAACCAGGAAGACCTGCGCCGCCTTTTCTGGGAGCCCCCCGCCCACCAGGGTCCCAGATGGCGTTTGGTGTTTTCCTCTGGAGTCAGAAATGTGGGCAGAGTGTAGTCTCTTCTGGCTTCCCAGGCATGTCTGCCTCTCTGAAGGTTTAGCTCTCCCTCCTTCAGGATTTGGGTGCAGAGAACTGTTGATCCGGTCCCTTCAGGTTTCTGGTGGTGTCTCGGGCGCAGGGGACCTGCAGCTCCAGTGTCCCTATCTACTGGTTCCCAGAGGCCGTATACAGTTTCCTCTTGGGCCAGGGATGTGGGCAGGTGTGGGCAGTATTGGTAGTCTCTTCCGCTCTGCAGTCTCAGGAGTGCCACCTATCCTTGCGATGAGCTCTCTCTCCTACAGGGTTTGGGAGCAGTGAGCTGGGGGCAGGGATCAGCATGGTTGAGAATCCAACTAAAACCGGAAGTGTCCGGTCCTAGAGGAATTTTGCCTCCGTGTGTCCTGAGACCACCAGTCAGCTCACTTCGAGCAGAAAAGTTGGCCTTACCTGCAGTCCCGTGGCTCAAGTTTGCTCGTGGGTGTTGCTTTTGAGCTCTCAGTGAGGGCAGCCGGACTTTGGTATTCTTTTGATCATTAAGATTCTGAACTACCTGCATTAACTAACTATACCAATTTTTTGTATCATATACCTTTTTTCCAAAATAGGATGTCCCTGACAATTATAACTTTTGTCTGGGGAAGTTAATCTGAAATGCCATGCAACATTGTAGGAGAGATGGTTGAGAGATTAAGAGCACTGACTGCTCTTCCAGAGGACCTGAGTTCAATTCCCAGCAACCACATGGTGGCTCACAATTATCTGTCGTGGAATTTGATGCCCTTTTCTGTTGTGTCTGAAGACAGCAACAGTGTATACATAAAATAAAATAATCTTAAAAAAAAAAAGAACGAAATTCAGTTTCTGGCTCTTTCTTAACTCCAACTGGAATTTTCAGGGTCCCCATTTGCTCTGCTTTATAAGAGCATCTGCATCTCCCACCCACCCAAGCCTGAGGATCCTGCAGATCATCATCTTCACTGTGTCTCTGCCCCCATAATGGCTCAAGAGACTGAATTACCAACCAAATACCATGCCTGGGACAGACCTAGGCCCTCTGCATATATGCTAACAGTTGTGCAGCTTGGTCTTTCTGTAGGTCTCCTAATAGCAGGAGCATTGCCTGCCTTCGGAACCCCATCCTCTAACTGGGCTGCCTCAATAGGAGAAGAGTCTGATCTTACTGCAACTTGATATGACAAGGCCCGTTGATATTCATGGAAGACCACACCTTTTCTGGGGAAAATGGGAAGCTAGGTAAACAGAGTTGGGGAGGGTGAGAGGGAGGGAATGGGAGGAGAGAAGGGAAAGGATGGGAAGCTGAGATAGGGTGGTAAATAATTTTAAAAATCATCCTGATCTACGTAACCCAGTCCCATAAACACAATGGTGGTATGTATTGACTTGTAAGTAGATATTAATATTAAGTAAATAATCAAGCTATAGTTTATGAACCCAGAATGGTTAAAGGTTAAAGGGTTCTGGTAGGGCACATGGACCTTCCAGGGAAGGGGCAATAGAATATTGTGGGTGAACTAGGAAAGTATTGGAATAGGAGCAGGAAGGATTAGATGGTGGGGTGGGAAAGAGTATGGGGAGAGACAACTGGGACTGGGGACCATGGGAAGGGTGTGGAAACCTAATGCAGTGAAAACTTCTAGGAATCTAAGGGTGAGGACTCCTAATAATTGAGGATACAGAGCCTGAAGAGGCTACCTTTTGTAGCCAGGCACAGCTATTGTGGGACTGGGCTGCATTCAGTTAAGTTGCAGGGTTCACTGGTCCGTAAAGACACCTAAGTAACCCAGGCAGATATTAGGACAGAATATCACTCTCTGAAAACTGGCAGGAGGACCCCATTGCTGAGGATAACATCTGCACAGCTCATTGAATGTAGAGAGGTAAAGCTGGTATCAGTATGGAGCCTTCACCCCTATGTTCTAGTCCCATTGGTAAGAGATCCTGCTTTTTCCTGTGGCCTGAGACACTACATACTCACAAACGTAGATTTATTGGGTCAAACTTCACAGTCACTACTCTTTTCAGCATTGTTCCTATGGTGGCACCAGGAGGGAAAGAAATAAAAATCTACTCCACCAAAGAAAAAACACTGACTCTAAAAAACTTAAGTCTTTACTCTTGCACAAATACCTCTGAATAGTCCTGCTGTAGATTTGTTACTGAACTAGGTGTTGCATGATCGGCAACCACTTTACAGTGGACTCTAGAATTTCTACACAAAACCCAAATACTTTCCCTCCTGTTTTATCTGCCTCCATATACATTTAACCCATCTTTAACTTTAAACAAAACTTTCAACAGCCATAAAAATCTTTAATTGAACATTCTAGGTTCCTTGTCCATTCCATCTACTCATCATGGCCATCATCATCATTGTCACCATCATCATCATCATCCATCATCACCGTCGCCATCATCATTATTCAAACCGTCTCTCATTATGTATCGCTACCTTTTCTGGAACATATGAGAGCAGGTGGGCCTACATGTCACAAAGATCTCCTTGCCTGTTTCCTGAACACTGGGATTAAAGGTCTGCACCACTAGGCCTTATCCTCATCACGTCCACTTTTAAAGCCTTAAGCTTTGAGTTGATCTAACATTAATCCATGTTCTTTCCTCACCAATTCCCAATCTATTTCTAAATGTAACAACTCTTATCTAGCATATATTAGCCTACTTAACTGACCCCTGATGTTAAAAGTTAAAGAAATCACTGTTTTTAGCTATTATAGTTAGCTGTTGTGTCATATTTGCAACTAATATTTTTCTCTTGGAGTGGTGCTGAGGATCACAACTGGAGACCTGAGAACGTGGAATCAGTATTTAGCTACTGACCTACACTGTCCACTGAGGAAGAAAATAAAGTACCACTTTCTACAGACTCGCTCCCTTTGAATACTACAAGACTATAACAGGTATGGAGAAAATATTTAACCCACAAAATAACCTGAGATGTGGGATCCCCAATGAATAAACAAAAGAAACATGAAAATCTGACACAGGATGGTCACTTTGCAAAGTATCTCATCCAAAGTAAATGATTCCAAAAATCATTTACCAGGACCAACCTGACGCCATCTTAAGATTAGAAACCATCTTGTTACAAGGTCAGAATAAGTTCCTTTCTATTTACTGCAAAACTCCAGGTGGCTGAGCTTTAACCCATTCCTGGAGTGTGACATGTTCCACATAATGTCATCTCACTGTAGCCTGAACTCTGCCCTGATAAGATGTTCTTCCCAAGAATCTTGAGATATTCTGCCAAGATGACCTGTCAAATAACCCTATCTGCTTCCTGCTTCCATGATTACCTTGTCAAGTCCTTACATTCCCAATTTCCTCTGGAAGTCCCAGTCTGCACCTTTTCCTCCTATATGAGGAGGCCTAAAATGTTCATCCACACTGCCCTCTCAATCCCTGCTTTGAAGAGTTATTCTGGTGCACAGAAAAGTAGAGCTTGCTTAGTTCATTTCATTTGAGTAATGGTCTTTACTCTCCATCAGTGGGATTAACAGAGTGAATTAGATGAAATCTCAAAAACCCTATAAATAGCATGTTATAGTTCAAACAACAGGCCTGGTAGATGAGAAAGGAGAGAGAGAGAGAGAAAAAACACTTAAAAAAAAGGAGAACAAACAAGTTAGGCACCAGGTCTTGGAACAACAGCATTGTTGTTGCCAAGACAACAAAGTTCAACAATCTCTTAGCCAAACTAAGAAAAAAGAAAGAACACTTAAATTCTCTATAGGTGAAAAGTAGAACAGACACCAACAAAATTCAGAAAATCACTAAGAAATACCTTATAACCTTATATTCCAATGAATTGGAAACTCTTGAAAGAATCTATTAATTTCTAGATACATGGGACTCATCAAATTTAACTGACAGATGAAACAACTTAAACGCATCTATAACAACCAACATCGAGATTGTAATATAAAAACCTGCAAGGAAGGGTAGGCATAGAAGACCCTTATTCATTCTGAATCCTATGAGAATTCTATGCTATTCAAACTATCCCATAAAACATAAGTGGTAGGATAATACGAATCCTATTTATAAACCCAGTATTACTTTGATTTGAAACTGGATGAAGACTTAAGAAAAAAATTACAGGACAGTCTACTGCTCTGGATGGTACTATATAAAAAACCTTTAGTGAGCATTATAGTGCATGGGCGATAACTCCAAGAAGTTCAACTAAATTCAAGAATAAGACAAGGATGCACAATTTCTTTTTTTTTTTCTTTTTTTTTTCTTTTTATTAACTTGAGTGTTTCTTATTTACATTTCGAGTGTTATTCCCTTTCCCGGTTTCCAGGTTTCTTTCATTGTTAGTTCAATTTAGTGTGCGATAACTTCGGTGGAGTAATTATAAAGAGAATGAAATCAAAATGACTATAAGGAGGAGACTGGAGAGATTGCTAAGGATTAAGGACTGCTCTTCCAGAGGTCCTGAGTTAATTCCCAGCAACCACATGGTGGCTCACAACCATCTGTAATGGGATCTGATGCCCTTTTCTGGTGTGTCTGAAACAGCTACAGTGTCCTCATATAAATAAAAATAAATAGATCTTTAAACAGGAAGAAGTGAAAATATCCTTATTTGCAAAAATTTGATCAACAACAAAGAAATTCTAAAAACTCCACCAGAAATATCTGACAAACACCACTTTTAGAAGCATAAAACCATAGCTACAATGAGAATTTTAAAACATTAAAGAAATTAATGACAACAGTATAAGATGGAAAGAATCACCATAGTTATGGATTAGCAGAATTAATGTAAGAAGAGAAGTAATTAACATATTCCATACTGTAGGGAGCGATGCCCTGAAAACCCTCCATTATTGATGTTAATACTATAGTTAGAGTTAAGTATGACTAGGTTCACGGAAAATCCCCGCAAGGTGCAGAAGACTAATACAAATCTGGTGGTCAGGATGCCTAGTGATATGACAAACCTGTGACCTTTCTGAGAAACCAACATCCTGCTGACATCAGCTGATCACAAGAGCTCTGTGTCCTTGACTTGCATAGATGCTTCCCACTTCCCCCCTCCCTCTGTTACCCCTGCTATGGTATAAATTCAGCCTTGGGGAAAAATGAAAATTGTCACCTTGAGCAGACTCTTGTCTTAGTGTCCTTCTTCGTGTCTCTTGTCCCCATTCTCTCCTAGGTGGTCCCCAACCTCCGCTGACTACCTTGCAGGCCGGGGCACCATACAATCAGTTCAAAATATTAAAGATATTGTTCATAGGGGGAAAATACTCAAAAATGCATATGGAAGCACAAAGGACAATAGATAACCAAAGCAATTCTGATAGGTTGACAGACAGACAGACAATGTTGGTGCTAGCAACATATCAGATTTTGAGTTATTCCACAGAGACAGTAGCAAAACAGTAGGATACTGGTACAAATATCGGCATGTAAATAAATGCAGTAGAATACCTAGTTGTAAACAAATCTGTGCAACTAGCACCTCATTTTTATCCAAGATACCATTCACAATAATACAGAACTCCACAATAATACAGAACTCCACGAACTGCTGCTACCTTTGTGTAGTAAGTTTGTGCTATCATTCTGGAGACAAATGAAGTACAGTTTGCCTCTAAGGAAATCATATCTACAAATTTACTTTATTAACCCTTAGTTTAATATTTGTTTTTGTTGTTGTTGTTGCTCTATTGGCAGCAATGGGGATTAAAGTCAAGGCTCAACATGTTGAGTATGTTTTTAAAAACTGATCTTTCAGGGGTGGGGGGAACATCCTCATGAAGACAAGGGATGCGGGGGAGGTGTGGGATGAGGAACAGTCAGAGGGTGGACCAGGACGGGGAATAAAATCTGGACTGTAAAAAAAGATTAAAGACTGTTTAAAAGATCCGATCTTTCATTTGCATCACATAAATATTTAGTTTTCTCATTACCTCATTTTATTAACTGAATTATCAACAGATTAGTTTTCTCATAAGTCTTATACAAAGAATGCCTCTATTTCATATGTGCAATTCAGGTTCCTTATGACTATGATAGAAAAATAATATCTAACACAAGTGGTGCTATTTCTGGCCATCACTCAGCTTATGCCAGGAAACCTCAACTTTTTGTCTTAATAGCCATGAGATCAAGATTGTAAGTCATCTATGTAAATAGATTTGTCTATTTCTCCTAGGCTAAGAAAGATGACTTGCCAAGGTCTGACTTGGTATGTTTGTTTGTTCTGATGTCAGTTGAAAAGCAAAGAAAGGCTGGGTGTGCTGCTTTATACCTCCAGTCCCAGAACTAGGGATGCAGGAGCAGGACAACTGTAAGCTCAAGGGCAGCTAGGTCAGTCAATAGTGAGTTGTCTTGAACACACACACACACACACACACACACACACACACACACACACACACACAGGTCAGAGGAGGGAGGAGTAGAGAGAGATAGAGATCCACAAACAGCATTAGAGAACTTTGGCATACATCTCTAAAGGAGATGTCTACCCCACCCACCCCTGAGTTCAGGGAACCCCAAGGAAAAGGCTGAGTATAAAATCAAGAAGAAATGGAAGTCACCAGAACAAGCTCATGTGAACTCACAGAAGCAGCAAGCACAGGTCCTAGGTTGGCCTGCATCAGGTCTTACGTGTATACTTTACAGCTCACAGCTTAGTATATTTATTGGACTACTGAGAGCAAAGAAATGGGCCTCTATTTCTGAGGGGCTGATTGTCCGGCTTTGATGTGATGATTTTGCCCTTTTGTTATCTCTTAGAAAACTGTTCTTTTCTAATGAGAAGGGAGTGGATTCAGAGGAGAGGGGAAGTGAGAGTAGAGGGAGGGGAACTGCAATTAGGGTATATTCTATGAGAAAATAATCTATTTTTAATAAAAGGGTGTAAAAAAGGCAAGGAGAGCTGCGTCTTTTAAAGTTGGCTTTCTTCTTGGGTAACAACATGCTTGCTCAATTGTACCTTCTGATGATTACGAATATCAGCAGTGATCTCTGTTATGATGATTATGTCCACATGGACAAAACTGGTACTATATAGATTACACACAATGAATACTTTATTTAAAAATCTCCATGTTTTTAACCAACTTTACACCAAGTGACTGAAGCCTTAACAGTGCAGGCTATGGGGTAATAATGTTCACTAGTTTGGATGTATTCAACACACATCTCATTTACATTTTTCTTTACCATAACTGATTTGAATGTTGTTTTATAAGACTTGTGAAGCTAAAAGATACTGATGGAAGACAGAATCCAATATATTTTATGAACGCCTATAAGAAGTCAGTCTTATGAAACTTCCTATGTAGACTAGGTAGGCCTTAAGCTCAGAGATCTGCCAAGTTTGGGATGAAAGGAGTGTGCCAACACATCCTGCAATGAACATTTTTGAGATGAGATTAACTTGTGAACGTGATTTACATCTTCTCACTACAGTCTTCCACGTAAGAAAATTATTTAAGATGATATAATTATATTCAACCCCTCAGTACTGCTCAACAATAACAAAACCAAACTATACTGAATGGTGATCAGTTTGTGTGGGTGTATGACTGTGAGTGCCAGTCTCCTGGGAAGTCAGATGTCTTGCATCTAGCAGAGTCGGGGTTGGATGTGGCTCTGAGCTGCTGGACACAGGTTCTGGGAACTAAACTCAGATCCTATGCAACATCAGTACAAGCTCTTAACAGTTGAAACATACGTGTGCAACATTTTCAATACTATAAAATATTCCTTATAATTAGTTACAGTGCTTAAAAACTGTAAAGAAAAATCTTATTTGGCGTTGGTGGCAGGGCTCAGCAGGCACCCAGCCTATCAAAGTAACAACTCTTAAAGGCTGTCTTCTGACCTCCACTCTTATTCATCTGCACTAACCACTAATACATCACATGTATCACACACACACACACACACACACACACACGCACACGCACACGCACACGCACACACACACACCCAAATTCTGTTATTTGGAGAAAATAGACATCACACTGGGTGGTGGTAGCGCATGCCTGTGATACAGCACTCGGGAGGCAGAAGCAGGCAGATTCCAAGTTTGAGGCCAGCCTGGTATACAGAGCATATGCCAGGAGAGCCAGGGATACACTGTATTAAAAACAAAACAACAAAAGCGAACAGTGATACATTTTCAATCTCACATCAAATACAGCTACTCAAAAACTACTTAAAGGGCTGGTGAAAAGCGTACACATCAAAAGCTTGACAACCTGAGTTCTATCCTCAGGTCTCATGTGTTGAGGAGACTGTTCCCGGACACCCAAATGTACACTGGGGACCCACAAACCTAAAGACACATGTGGGGAGTAACCAACTGCAACTTCAGAAAGTGTCTGCAAATATAGCCTGCCAGACTGTAAATGCTTTTCAATCAATGAACTCAATACAGCTCTCCAGCAAAGGGTAAAGCATCACCTCATGACTTACCACCCGTTAGAGATACCAGTTTACATGGCCGAAACGCAATTGATTTGGCAAAAGTTCCATTATCACAATTCAAAGAGTTGATGTTTTTGCTCCTTCAAATGTGAGTTTAAGTTTACTCTCTCATCTCAGATTTTTATACAGCAGGGATGACAGTCATGTGCAATCATACTTAAATTATTCACTAAGTTATATTTTCAATGAATAAAGAAGTATGATACAGTGAAGAAGTCTTGAGTAAGAATAGGCAAGTATTATAAACATGAGTAACATGTACTAAATTCTTTGTGATCATTTCAGGAATATTTTATTTGCATATGTTAATTTGTTTATAATATTTACACTCACGTTTGCAAAACCCAGTTGTATAAGAGAATTTAGAATTTTTACCTCTTCACAACATTTTTTTTCTGAGTTTCATGTAGCTCGGGCTGACCTAAAAGTAGCTATGTTAAACTAGCGCCCCACGCCCACCCCCACCTTTTTTGAGGCAGGGCCTCAGTATCCCTCCCTGACTGGCCTAGAGTCCAGACAGACCTGCCTAACTCTTTCCTCCTCCTAAGTGGTAAAATAAAAGGTGTGTGCCGGCACACCTGGACCTCTCATGTTTTAACAGTGACAACTTAATTTGGTTGTAAATGGTCTTTTCTCAAGTCTCACAAATTGTATTCAAAACCTCTATATTTAGTGTTATAATTTTCTAGCCTCTGTCCCCAGTGTTGGAATGAAAGGTATACACTATGCCTGATGCAAGGACAGGTATGCATCTATATACACTTGCACCTATGGGGAAAATTACACTTATAAGTTTTATATTATGCCCAGTATATCTTCATTCTTTTAAAGGCTTATTATCTTATGTATTTTGCCTGTCGTATGTATACACAATGTTCAGAACTCAGAAGAGGGTGTCAGATCATGAGGAACTGGAGTTACTGATGGCTGTGAGTCACCACATGGGTGCTGTGAATTCAAGCCAGGTCCTCTTTCTGCAATCACAGCGAGTAAACAACTATTGAGCCATCCTTCAAGCCCCATCTATCCACTAGTTTGTTGGAAAAAGTATACATAGAAAATTACAAAATATAAAACCTATTTAAGAATTGTCATGCATAAAAAAAGAACGTTAAATACTGGTGGGATGGCTCGGAAGTGTCGTTCGGGTTGTTGAGATTAAGGATCTGACCTCCATCATCAGGACTCACATAAAGGAAAGATGAGAACTGAATCCAGAAAGCTGTCTGCTGCTCCCCATGTGTACACTGAGGCTAGTGTATTCTTAACCCAAACCTCATACAAATAAACAAACAAATGATAAATAAATAAATATTCTCAGCAGCTGTTACACAGCTTACACAGGTACAAGTTCTACCCAATGGGTTTCTTCCCATTGTGAGATTTTTCATGCCTTCGAAGGTATAAGAAACATGTAAAAGCTTTTCCACACTGGTTACACTCATAAAATTTCTCTCTAGTAGTATGAGTTCTTTCATGTATTTGAAGGGATTTGGAAAAGGTGAATGCCTGCCCACACTCTACACATACATATGGTTTCTCTCTAGTGTGAATTTTTTCATGCCTATAATGAGCACCAGAATGGGTGAAGGTTTTCCCACAATATTTACATGTATAGGGCTTCTCTCCAGTGTGAATTCTTGCATGTTTTCGAAGGTATGAGGGAAGTGTAAATCCTTTCCCACACTGCTTGCAAACATACGTTTTTTCTGCAGTGTGAATTCTTTCATGGTTGTAACAGTTGCCCGCAGTGATAAAAGCTTTCCCACAATGTTTACATGCATAACGTTTCTTTTCACTGTGAATTCTTTCATGTTTGTGAAGGTTTGAGGACCGTCTAAATGCTTTGCCACATTGATCACATGTGTAACGTTTTTCTCGAGTGTGACGTCTTTCATGCTGAAGAAGTTGAAAAGAGTGGATGCATGCTTTCCCACAATGTTTACATATGAAACTACGTTCTCTTTTGTGAATTTTTTCATGATTGTGACGGGCCATGGAATACAGGAAAGTTTCACCACAATGTCTACATGAGTATGTTTTCTCTCTTGTGTGAATTCTCTGATGTTTGGTCAGGTGACTGGAATTAACAAAGGCTTCTCCACACTGCTTACATGCAAATGGTTTTTCTCCAGTATGGATCCTTTCATATATTTGAATATAACTTTCTCCCTTTAAGGTTTTCTCAAATTGTTTATACTGGTGTAGCTCATCTCCAGTGTGAGTTCTCTCATAATCTTGTTGAGAAGTGGGAATCCTGTAAGATTCATTGGTGTGTTTATTTTCACAAATGTTCTCTGTAGCAGGAACCCTCTCAAGTGTCTGGAAGGATTCAGAATAAATAACATCTTTCCAACATTTTTCACGTTTAATAGCCTTTCCTATGAGTTCTTGACATCTGTATGGTTTCTCTTCATTTTGACCTCTAAGGAGCGCATCTGAGGATGAGTGACTATTGATGTCTTTTATATTCACACTGCTTTCATAGGCTGCGATTGCAGGATGACTCTCCCCATTAGCAATATGCTCTGTCTTCTGTTGGTGGGTCTTTCCACACTGACTACCATGTTCACAGTCACAGAATTTCTCAACCACCTGAATTCTGAGAGAGAGAGAGAGACAGAGACAGAGACAGAGACAGAGAGAGAGAGGAGGAGCATTATTTCTGTTTAAGAGCTAGGTAGATACTACATGATGGATTTTGTGGCCTCTACCTGTTATTGCAGTATTCAGGAGACAGAAAGTATGCAGGAAGTAAGCAATTGAGTGTAAACTAGGCCTGTCCCAAGACAAGTAAGAAGGCACTGAGTTTATTACAATTTATGAACATAAAAGAACTAAACACTCGGCAAGAAGTGCTAAGGACAGCACACAATCACAAAAGGTTCTGTAGGCTTATTTTGATAAAATTGTCTATGACACAGTGAACAAAGGTGAACTTTCCTAATGCAATATGCAGATCATATATCAAATTCTAAATGGTTGAATGTCCTTTGTAAAATTTACCTAAGATGGATTTTGATTTAAACTCCAAACTTACCTTTCTTCACACACAAACCTTATATTCATAAAGCCCAAAGCTAACAGTACATCAAATACATTTCTACACAAAAGGCAGTTTTGTATAATGAACCACTGGAAAATAGCTAAAGGTGAATTCTTTCTGCTACTGCTCCCTCAAAAGTTCAGTAAGAGGTGTAGGCCACAAAATCCACATGAGTACTGCATGAGAGTTAGGATCATCCTTGTGCAATTCTCAAGCCCAGTAATGGTTGACAAAAAACTTTGAAGTTAAGTCAATTTACATTTTGATCCACTTGGATCACTTTCTTACTTCTCTGACTTGTCCTCAAATATCTGATACAAATTGCCTTTCTGTATGTATAAATTACCTCCGATTTCTCTGGAGCATCTGGTAATTCACATCCATACTTTCTTCCTCTGTCTTTCCTAAAAATGAACAGTAAGAAATCATTACATTATTCATCCTTTTATACAAGTCATAACTTCCTTCTTTCTGGTATAATGTTATATTTACCACCATGTTCCCATTCAACATTTCAAGTCATAAAATTATACAGATGACTAAGAAACAGGTTTTCTCCACATGAATAAGAAAAGAAATTATATTGGTGGTGGTGGTAGTTGTTTTTGTTGTTGTTCTTACCTATGGAGATCAGGTTCATAAAGGTCTCCATCATCACATCTCTGTAGAGCTTCTTTTGGTAGGAATCCAGCAGAGCCCATTCTCCTAGACTGAAGTTCACAGACACATCCTCAAAGGTCACTGGCTCCTAAAATTATCCATAGATATTATTAAAATGCAGTTATTAGAAGAATGATGAAAAAAACTGCAAATACATCAGTGACTTGATATGTTTCCTTCATGCTCTCTTAGTATAGTCACTGTATATCATAGCCACTATAAGTTTATTAATTATCCTCTCATCTTGTCACACAATTCTAAGGATACTGTATGTCTATATAGTAAAGGAAAAATGTATCACATGCTTTGTAGTCATGCTGATTTCAAACTACTCTTTGTACCTTCCAGCACAAGTTTCTACAACTTAGAACCCAGAATAAACATCAGCTCTGCTGAGCATGCACAATAATTAATGTCTGTCAGCAAACTTCATCTACTTCTAAAGCCAAGACATTTCACATAAAATGAATACAACCAGCTCAATTCTTTAAAGAGGAGCTCACTGCTACTCACAAGTTTATAACAAGATAAAACAGTATTTTGTAAACTATTATCCTTGTCATTCAATACTGAAACGTGGTCTTTATAATACAAAACCCCAAAGAAGGTTCACATGAAAAACCTATCATTGGTCTCAAAGATGAAAGGAAACATCAACTGACAAAATTTGCCACCTAGTGGTCACTTGATCACATTCTCTCATGATGTATTCAACATGAGTGGCATCATTAAGAAAACTGATATTATAAAATGATCTTATAAAAGTACTAATGCAAAACAGGTGGGTTTTCATAGACCAACCTTGATTTAATAGTAAGTAAGACTTACAAATGACAATTCTCTGTCCTCAATTACAAATAATATGCGTTTCAAAAGAAATAATGTCAGTGGACAATGACACCACAGGGAGGAAAAAAATTATATCATGGCTGTGTGAAATCATGTAATTCCCACAAAACTTTTAGACTGTTAACAAGAATACTCATCAAACCTGTATGTCATAATAAATGTTTGCTACCATTAAAAGCACTAGAAATAAGAAAATGATAGTTTGATTCAGATGACTGAATTCAAGACCTTAAATTCAAGACCTGCCTGGGCTGGAGAGCAAATACTAGAAAAATAAAAAAGAATATGACACATTTTGAAACAATACTACTTAGGGTACTATACATAAAGACAAGATGAACAGAACAGAGAACAGTAGATTTCAGTGACATGAAATTCAAACAGAACTGCTTCTGTCTGAAGGGAATACATGAACAAAGAGTGGAGCAGAGACTGAAGGAAAAGCCATCCAGAGACTGCCCTACCTGGGAATCCATCATATCTGGAGTCACCAAACCCACTCTCTATTGCTGATGCCAAGAAGTGCATGCTGACAGGAGCCTGATATAGCTGTCCCCTGAAAGGCTCTGCCAGATCCTAACCAATACAATGTGGATGCTTGCAGCCAATCATCAGAGCACGGGGACCCCAATGGAGGAGTTAGGGGAAGGATTGAAGGAATTGAAGGGGTTTGCAACCCCATTGGAAGAACAAGATCAACAAACCAGACCTCCCAGAGCTGCCAGGGAATAAACCATCAACCAAAGAGTACAGATGGAGAGATCCATGGCTCCACCTGCATAGCGGAGGATGGCCTTATCTGGCATCAGTGGGAGGGGAGACCCTTGGTCCTGTGAAGACTTGATGCCCCAGCACAGGGGAATTCTAGGATGGTGAGGTGGAAGTGGATTGGTGAGGAAGCACCCTCATAAAAGCAAGGGTAGGGGGGATGCGATAGGGGGTTTTCAGAATGAAAACTGGGAAGGGGGATAACATTTGATATATATAAATGAATAAAATAACCAATAAAAATGTAAAAAAAATTAAATTTAAACAGAAATTCATTAATAAGGGAGAAGACCTTGATCAACAATGAATCTGATTGCTATACACAGTGACTATGCCATTGGCAACAAGCAAGGTTCGTAAGAAATGGGTTCATGTTTCTCTATTTCTCAGCAGAGGAATCTCAAATGGCTGAGCAACACTTAATATCCTTAGCCATCAGGGAAATGCAAATCAAAACAGCTGTGACATCCCATCTTACAACACAAGTGGCAGCCCATGATGGGAAGGATGTGGAGCAAGGGGAACACGCCTCCATTGCTGGTGGGAGTACAGATTTGTACAACTGCTCTGAAAACCAATTTGATAGTTCCTCAGAAAATTGGAAACACCACTCCTAGACAAATACACAAAGGAGACTCAAGCCTACTACAAGGGTATTTACTCAACTAAGTTTATAGCAGCTTTATACCTAATAACCAGAAACTTGAAACAACCTAGATGTCCCTCAACCAGAGAATGGATAAGCAAATTGATGGAACTAGAAAAAGAAAATCACCCTGAGGGAGGCAACCCACACCCACAAAGACAAACACAGTGTGTGTTCACTTTTAAGTTGACATTAGCTGCAATCCGTAGCATAGAGAAGCTAAATAACAAGGAGAGCCTAAGGGGTGTAGGGAGACGGAGATACAAAGAGAAAACAATAGATGTTGCAGGTGAATTGAGGAAGGTGGTGATGGGAATACAAGGGTGATATCAGATTGGGGACAGGGGAAGAATACTGGGAGAAAGCACTGGAATTGTGGGGCATTTCAGAGGCAAGGAAGAATCCTAGTGCAATGGAAACTCCATGGACTCTATGAGGGTGATCTTAGCAAAGACTCCTAGTAAGAGGCAACATGGTAGCTGAACCAACCATCTTTTTTTTTTTTTCATCTTTATTAACTTGAGTATTTCTTATTTACATTTCGATTGTTATTCCCCCTCCCGGCTTCCGGGCCAACATCCCCCTAGCCCCTCCCCCTTCCCTTCTATATGGGTGTTCCCCTCCCCATCCTCCCCTCATTACCGCCCTCCCCCACACAACAATCACGTTCACTGGGGGTTCAGTCTTGGCAGGACCAAGGGCTTCCCCTTCCACTGGTGATCTTACTAGGCTATTCATTGCTACCTATGAGGTTGGAGCCCAGGGTCAGTCCATGTATAGTCTTAAGGTAGTGGCTTAATCCTGGAAGCTCTGGTTGGTTGGCATTGTTGTTCATAGGGGGTCTCAAGCCCCTTCAAGCTCTTTCAGTCCTTTCTAAGATTCCTTCAACGGGGGTCCCATTCTCAGTTCAGTGGTTTACTGCTGGCATTTGCCTATGTATTTGCTGTATTCTGGTTGTTTCTCTCAGAAGAGATCTACATCCGTGAACCAACCATCTTAAACCTTTGATCTACACTTGGTCCTGCATGCAAGATATGCTGGGACTAGAACCTAGCATAACTGTCATGAGAGAGATCAGAGAGACTTCATCCAGCAATTTATGGAAGCAAATGCAAAGTCCAAAAGCCAAATATTAGGCAGACCTCGGGGAGTCCTTCAAAGGAGGAGAAGGAAGGACTGGAGGAGCCAAAGGGGTCAAAGACATCACAAGAACAGTCCACAGAATCAACTGAGGACTCACGGTGGCTTCCAGAGATCAGGGAGCTTATATGGGTCCGACCTAGGCTCTCTGCACACATTATGATTGTGTAGTTTGATGTTCATGAGGTATTCCTGGCAGTGGGAGCGGGGGCTGTCTGATTCTTTTGTCTGCTTTTGGGAGCTGTTTTCTCCTATTGGATTGCCTCATTCAGCCTTAATATGAAAGTATGTGCCTGGTCTTATTATAACTTGTGGTGCTAAAGTCTGGTCAATGTTCTGTGGGAGGCCTGATCCTTTCTGAAGTGGGTGGGGGAATCTGAGGGAGAGGAGAGGTTGGTGGGAGACTGGGAGAAAGTAGGGAGGGGAAAATGCAGTCGTGATATATGAGAGAATCCTTTTTAAAAAGGAAGTAGAATCATGTGGTACAGGTAGTAATGTCAAAGTATGATGGGGAGTACATGGTGATCAGGGCTACTGGACAAAATCCCAGCAGACCAATATCACAAACCACAATTCTCCAGCATTCTTTCAACTGCATGATGATTTTCACAATATGTAATGGGAGTTTCTGTATGCTGTTTTCCTTTGGGGTATTTTGTATAGACTTTAGTAGAAGATGTGAATGTATACACTGGCAGTCTCTTTAAAGAACACAGTTCTTTGGAAAAAATCTTGGCCTACTTCTACACAAGGATCCCTCTTTGTGTGCTCTCACCTCCGACCCCCTGCCTCCCTGCCACTTACACCAAGAATAGAGAAGTTAAAGATTTTTTAACTGAAAGATGGTTCCAGGAACACGTAGGCACACCCGTCCCAAGGGTGAAAGCACACAATTGATAGAAACAAGGCACCCAGACCTGAGGCCTCAGCACTGAGGGCAAGAGTACAGTAGATAAGTACAGAATAGTGTCCACGATTGATTCCCTAGGCGCATGACTTACAGGATGAATGGCAAGATCTGATATGCTCCACAAGAAGCAGACTATATCAAGAAGCCACACTGGCTCGATCCCACGCTGCCGTCCACGTACAGGAGCAGGCACTGAAGGAATAGGATGCTACATCATACTGGAAAACCAGGAAGATATGAGAACCTGCTCTTTGGGGAGCCTATGAGAAGTACAGGCCCATAGGAAACGCATTAGGAAACAGCTAGCGCTTACTATGCTATATGGCCACAGACTGCCCCCTGAGGGATGAGAATAGCTTTTATAAGCTTGTTTCTCAGCACTCAGTGTCCGGCAGCCCTGACCACAGAGGCTGAGGGTGTTGCTGGCAGAAACAGCACGGAGCACCGGGTACCTTACTGAACCTTAGAAAACAGGGACTTGGGGAGTCCCAAACCCGTGGATCCCTGCCCGTAGCAGCTCTCTGCTCCCAAACACCATGGGAGAGAGATCTCGCCACCTGGTCAGGTGGGCACTCCTGAGACTGCAGAGCGGAAGAGACCACCAACACTGCCCACCCCTGCCCACATCCCTGGCCCAAGAGGAAACTGTATATGGCCTCTGGGTTCCCGTAGAGGAGGGCCCAGGAGCAGCAGGTCCGCTGCTTCTGAGACACCGCCTGCACCTGAAGGGACTGACCAGATAAACAGTTCTCTGCACCCAAATCCCGTGGGAGAGAGAGCTAAAACTTCAGAGAGGCAGACACGCCTGGGAAACCAGAAGAGACTGCACTCTGCCCACATCTCTGACTCCAGAGGAAAACACCAAACGCCATTTGGAACCCTGGTGCATGGAAGCTCCCGGAAAGGGCGGCGCAGATCTTCCTGGTTTCGGCCACCGTGGAGAGCTCGTAAGCAACACCCCACGAGCAAACTTGAGCCTCAGGACCACAGGTAAGACAAACCTTCCTACTCCAAGCGACCTGCCTAGTGAACTCAGGACACAGGCCCACAGGAACTGTGTTACAGCTGAAGACCTGTAGAGAGGAAAAACTACACGCCCGAAAGCAGAACACTCTGTTCCCATAACTGGCTGAAAGAAAACGGGAAAACAGGTCTACAGCACCTAAAACACACAGGCTTATAGGATAGTCTAGCCACTGTCAGAAATAGAAGAACAAAGTAACACTAGAGATAATCTGATGGCAAGAGGCAAACGCAGGAATCCAAGCAGAAACCAAGACTACATGGCATCATCGGAGCCCAATTCTCCCACCAAAACAAACACGGAATATCAAAACACACCAGAAAAGCAAGATCTAGTTTCAAAATCATATTTGATCATGATGCGGGAGGACTTCAAGAAAGACGTGAAGAACTCCCTTAGAGAAACATAGGAAAACATAAACAAACAAGTAGAAGCGTATAGAGAGGAACCACAAAATCCCTGAAAGAATTCCCGGAAAACACAATCAAACAGTTGAAGGAATTAAAAATGGAAATAAAAGCAATCAGGAAAGAACAAATGGAAACAACCCTGGATATAGAAAACCAAAAGAAGAGACAAGGAGCCGTAGATACAACCTTCACCAACACAATACAAGAGATAGAAGAGAGAATCTCAGGAGCAGAAGATTCCATAGAAATCATCGACTCAACTGTCAAAGATAATGTAAAGCGGAAAAAGCTACTGGTCTAAAACATACAGGAAATCCAGGACTCAATGAGGAGATCAAACCTAAGGATAATAGGTATAGAAGAGAGTGAAGACTCCCAGCTCAAAGGACCAGTCAATATCTTCAACAAAATCATAGAAGAAAACTTCCCTAACCTAAAGAAAGAGATACCCATAAGCATACAAGAAGCCTACAGAACTCAAAATAGATTGGACCAGAAAAGAAACTCCTCCCGTCACATAATAGTCAAAACACCAAATGCACAAAATAAAGAAAGAATATTAAAAGCAGTAAGGGAAAAAGGTCAAGTAACATAAAAAGGCAGACCTATCAGAATCACACCAGACTTTTTGCCAGAGACTATGAAAGCCAGAAGATCCTGGATAGATGTCATACAGACCCTAAGAGAACACAACTGCCAGCCCAGGTTACTGTATCCTGCAAAACTCTCAATTAACATAGATGGAGAAACCAAGATATTCCCTGACAAAACCAAATTTACACAATATCTTTCTACAAATCCAGCACTACAAAGGATAATAAATGGTAAAGCCCAACATAAAGAGGCAAGATATACCCCAGAAGAAGCAAGAAACTAATCGTCTTGGCAACAAAACAAAGAGAGGAAAAGCACACAAACATAACCTCATATCCAAATATGAATATAACCGGAAGCAATAATCACTATTCCTTAATATCTCTCAACATCAATGGTGTCAACTCCCCAATAAAAGACATAGATTAACAAACTGGATACACAACGAGGACCCTGCATTCTGCTGCCTATAGGAAACTCACCTCAGAGACAAAGATAGACACTACCTCAGAGTGAAAGGCTGGAAAACAACTTTCCAAGCAAATGGTCAGAAGAAGCAAGCTGGAGTAGCCATTCTAATATCAAATAAAATCAATTTTCAACTAAAAGTCATCAAAAAAGATAAGTAAGGACACTTCATATTCATCAAAGGAAAAATCCAACAAGATGAACTCTCAATCCTAAATATCTATGTCCCAAATACAAGGGCACCTACATACATAAAAGAAACCTTACTAAAGCTCAAAACACACATTGCATCTCACACAATAATAGTAGGAGACTTCAACACCCCACTCTCATCAATGGACAGATCATGGAAACAGAAATTAAACAGAGACGTAGACAGACTAAGAGAAGTCATGAGCCAAATGGACTTCACAGATATTTATAGAACATTCTATCCTAAAGCAAAAGGATATACCTTCTTCTCAGCTCCTCATGGTACTTTCTCCAAAACTGACCATATAATTGGTCAAAAAACAGGCCTCAACAGGTACATAAAGGTGGAAATAATCCCATGCGTGCTATCAGACGACCACGGCCTAAAGCTGGTCTTCAATAACAATAAGGGAAGAACGCCCACATATACATGGAAGTTGAACAATGCTCTACTCAACGATAACCTGGTCAAGGAAGAAATAAAGAAAGAAATTAAAGACTTCTTAGAATTTAATGAAAATGAAGGTATAACATACCCAAAATATGGGACACAATGAAAGCTGTGCTAAGAGGAAAACTCATAGCTCTGAGTGCCTACAGAAAGAAAGAGGAAAGAGCATATGTCACCAGCTTGACAGCACACCTAAAAGCTCTAGAACAAAAAGAAGCAAATACACCCAGGAGGAGCAGAAGGCTGGAAATAATCAAACTCAGAGCTGAAATCAACCAAGTAGAAACAAAAAGGACCATAGAAAGAATCAACAGAACCAAAAGTTGGTTCTTTGAGAAAATCAACAAGATAGATAAACCCTTAGCCAGACTAACGAGAGGACACAGAGAGAGTGTCCAAATTAACAAAATCAGAAATGAAAAGGGAGACATAACTACAGATTCAGAGGAAATTCAAAAAATCATCAGATCTTACTATAAAAGCCTATATTCAACAAAACTTGAAAATCTGCAGGAAATGGACAATTTCCTAGACAGATACCAGGTACCGAAGTTAAATCAGGAACAGATAAACCATTTAAAAACCCCATAACTCCTAACGAAATAGAAGCAGTCATTAAAGGTCTCCCAACCAAAAAGAGCCCAGGTCCAGACGGGTTTAGTGCAGAACTCTATCAGACCTTCATAGAAGACCTCATACCAATACTATCCAAAATATTCCGCAAAATTGAAACAGATGGAGCACTACCGAATTCCTTCTATGAAGCCACAATTACTCTTATACCTAAACCACACAAAGACCCAACAAAGAAAGAGAACTTCAGACCAATTTCCCTTATGAATATCGACACAAAAATACTCAACAAAATTCTGGCAAACCGAATCCAAGAGCACATCAAAACAATCATCCACCATGACCAAGTAGGCTTCATCCCAGGCATGCAGGGATGGTTTAATATACAGAAAACCATCAACGTGATCCATTATATAAACAAACTGAAAGAACAAAACGACATGATCATTTCATTAGATGCTGAGAAAGCATTTGACAAAATTCAACACCCCTTTATGATAAAAGTCCTGGAAAGAATAGGAATTCAAGGCCCATACCTAAACATAGTAAAAGCCATACACAGCAAACCAGTTGCTAACATTAAACTAAATGGAGAGAAACTTGAAGCAATCCCACTAAAATCAGGGACTAGACAAGGCTGCCCACTCTCTCCCTACTTATTCAATATAGTTGTTGAAGTTCTAGCCAGAGCAATCAGACAACAAAAGGAGGTCAAGGGGATACAGATCGGAAAAGAAGAAGTCAAAATATCACTATTTGCAGATGATATCATAGTATATTTAAGTGATCCCAAAAGTTCCACCAGAGAACTACTAAAGCTGATAGACAACTTCAGCAAAGTGGCTGGGTATAAAATTAACTCAAATAAATCAGTAGCCTTCCTCTACACAAAAGAGAAACAAACCGAGAAAGAAATTAGGGAAACGACACCCTTCATAATAGACCCAAATAATATAAAGTACCTCGGTGTGACTTTAACCAAGCAAGTAAAAGATCTGTACAATAAGAACTTCAAGACTCTGAAGAAAGAAATTGAAGAAGACCTCAGAAGATGGAAAGATCTCCCATGCTCATGGATTGGCAGGATTAATATAGTAAAAATGGCCATTTTACCAAAAGTGATCTACAGATTCAATGCAATCCCCATCAAAATACCAATCCATTTCTTCAAAGAGTTAGACAGAACAATTTGCAAATTCATCTGGAATAACAAAAAACCCAGGATAGCTAAAACTATCCTCAACAATAAAAGGACTTCAGGGGCTGGGGATTTAGCTCAGTGGTAGAGCGCTTACCTAGGAAGCGCAAGGCCCTGGGTTCGGTCCCCCGCTCCGAAAAAAAGAACCAAAAATAAATAAATAAATAAAAGGACTTCAGAGGGAATCACTATCCCTGAACTCAAGCAGTATTACAGAGCAATAGTGATAAAAACTGCATGGTATTGGTACAGAGACAGACAGATAGACCAATGGAACAGAATTGAAGACCCAGAAATGAACCCACACACCTATGGGCACTTGATTTTTGACAAAGGAGCCAAAACTATCAAATGGAAAAAAGATAGCATTTTCAGCAAATGGTGCTGGTTCAACTGGAGGTCAACATGTAGAAGAATGCAGATCAATCCATGCTTATCACCCTGTACAAAGCTTAAGTCCAAGTGGATCAAGGACCTCCACATCAAACCAGATACACTCAAACTAATAGAAGAAAAAACTAGAGCTGCATCTCGAACACATGGGCACTGGAAAAAGTTTCCTGAACACCAATGGCTTATGCTCTAAGACCAAGAATGGACAAATGGGATCTCATAAAACTGCAAAGCTTTTGTAAGGCAAAGGACACTTTAGTTAGGACAAAACGGCAACCAACGGATTGGGAAAAGATCTTTACCAATCCTACAACAGATAGAGGCCTTATATCCAAAATATACAAAGAACTCAAGAAGTTAGACCGCAGGGAGACAAATAACCCTATTTAAAAATGGGGTTCAGAGCTAAACAAAGAATTCACAGCTGAGGAATGCCGAATGGCTGAGAAACACCTAAAGAAATGTTCAACATCTTTAGTCATAAGGGAAATGCAAATCAAAACAACCCTGAGATTTCACCTCACACCAGTGAGAATGGCTAAGATCAAAAACTCAGGGGACAGCAAATGCTGGCGAGGATGTGGAGAAAGAGGAACACTCCTCCATTGTTGCTGGGATTGCAGACTGGTACAACCATTCTGGAAATAGGTCTGGAGGTTCCTCAGAAAATTGGACATTGAACTGCCTGAGGATCCAGCTATACCCCTCTTGGGCATATACCCAAAAGATGCCCCAACATATAAAAAAGACACGTGCTCCACTATGTTCATCGCAGCCTTATTTATAATAGCCAGAAGCTGGAAAGAACCCAGATGCCCTTTAACAGAGGAATGGATACAGAAAATGTGGTACATCTACACAATGGAATATTACTCAGCTATCAAAAACAATGACTTTATGAAATTCGTGGGCAAATGGTTGGAACTGGAAAATATCATCCTGAGTGAGGTAACCCAATCACAGAAAAACACACATGGTATGCACTAATTGATAAGTGGCTATTAGCCCAAATGCTTGAATTACCCTAGATGCCTAGAACACATGAAACTCAAGACGGATGACCAAAATGTGAATGCTTCACTCCTTCTTTAAAAGGGGAACAAGAATACCCTTGGCAGGGAATAGAGAGGCAAAGATTAAAAGAGACACAGAAGGAACACCCATTCAGAGCCTGCCCCACATGTGGCCCATACATATACAGCCATCCAATTAGACAAGATGGATGAAGCAAAGAAGTGCAGGCAGACGGGAACCGCATGTAGATCTCTCCTGAGAGACACAGCAAGAATAAAACAAATACAGAGGTGAGTGACAGCAGCAAACCACTGAACTGAGAACAGGACCCCCTTTGAAGGAATCAGAGAAAGAACTGGAAGAGCTTGAAGGGGCTCGAGACCCCATATGAACAACAATGCCAAGCAACCAGAGCTTCCAGGGACTAAGCCACTACCTAAAGACTATACATGGACTGACCCTGGGCTCCAACCTCATAGGTAGCAATGAATATCCTAGTAAGATCACCAGTGGAAGGGGAAGCCCTGGGTCCTGCTAATACTGAAGGTGATTGTTGGGGGGAGGGCGGCAATGGGGGGAGGGTGGGGAGGGGAACACCCATAAAGAAGGGGAGGGGAAGGGATTAGGGGGATGTTGGCCGGGAAACTGGGAGGGGGAATAACACTCGAAATGTAAATAAGAAATATTCAAGTTAACAAATAAAATAAAAGAAAAAAAAAGAAAACAAAAAGAAAACAAAAAGAAAACAGGGACTTAGATGCTTGCTGAACTCACTGCTTTTGCTTCAAAGAAAAATACTGCTCATTACGTCTTTCATTCTGGATGCTAAAAAATTGGGCTAAAATAGGTTCAAAACAATCTGTTAATAGAGGATACTTCTCTTAGAATCACTAATTCTGCTTTCAACATTACCTGTGCTTAAGCTACTATGCAAATATAGCATTTAAAAAGTTTGCCCTTCTTATTTTTCAGTAAACACACGAGCTATCCTGACTCCCTGACTCCCTCAGAATGTTATCAGTCTCCTTCCCTCACTGGCTCCATATCTCCTCTTTGGGACCTGAACGCTGCTGGAGCTGGACTCCAGAAAATGTAATTACAAAATAGTGACGCGGATACAGACAGAAGGAACACTGAAATTCAACTTACGCTATATGTATAGCCAGCTTTTTGCCACCCTTGTCTAACAGCTAGATTTTGTCTAGATAGATAGATAGATAGATAGATAGATAGATAGATAGATAGATAGATAGATAAGATACATAGATAAGAACAAACCTGAGCGGTCTAAAAGCCCTTGTCTAACAGCTAGATTTTGTCTAAATAAATAGATAGATAGACAGATAGACAGACAGACAGAAGATAGAGAACAAACCTGAGCGGTCTGAAAGCCGGTTAACTGGTTAACTAACCTTTGGATTTATGCAATTAACTTCTTGTGAGAGAGAACAAGTTCTCAGACAGAATATACAAAGACATGTAATACACAAAAATTAAAGGACGGTGGGACTTAACACAACAGTATCTGCAGTGCATGCAAATTACACATCAAAGGACAAGTGTACACAAAATGTCACAAGTAAAGACATGGCTGAAAATATCTGCTAAAAATAAAACATAGGAAGCAAGATCCACAGCCCTGGGTGAGGAACTTAACAAGTAAAATGTGTAGTTATGAAAACTACTGAATACCAATAGTTTACACATAACACCGATTACCCAATTCTCATCACTCTTATTTCCTATAATATAAACCTTAATGTAATCTATACCGGGTCACATTTCTCTAATGACAAAGAATGTACTTTGGGCTTATTCTTAGTGTTATGACTACTGTTTTATTTTAAACATCTCTAAAGTCCTGTTGAAAATGTCCTAACACTGTATCAGCTAACTTATATTGGGAGATAAATTAATCCTAACTGCAGACACTATTAAGTGTGAGTCATGCCAAAGAAAAGAACTTCCAGAATGTTTTTGCTTGTGATAACCAGTCACTCTTTGAAAGTTCTAAGTTAAAGCTGTAATAACAGTATACAGATTGAGTACAGTGGCATACATCTTTACTCCCAGCGCTTAGGAAGCAGAGGCAGGCAGACTCCTCCAAAAGGATGAGTTCCAGGCCTAGTCAGGGTTACACAGTGAAACACAGTCTCAAAACCCCCAAACAGCAAAGCACTGCATAGTGAAAAATTACAAGGATAAACCCAGAAAGTGGGAAGAGTAGGGATGAGTCACTCCACCATCACAAACACTCACGGACGGTATCAGTTACTCATCTTAATGGAGACACACAGCATATTTACACTGCTAGTGGAACAGATCTTTAAAGTGTTTTTATTAGCATATAAAACTATATAAAAGCTATAAAACAACACAGCTCACAATGAAGTTTCCATACATGTAAATTACAGGCTTTCACCATGTTCGCTGTCTTCATTAGACCCATGTTCTACCCTAACGGTTACCTTTTACTTTTTGCCTGCTACTTTGAAGTCTTTTATTTTCTTCCAGATTCCACATACGGAATAAAACATATCTTACAAATTCTTTCTGACTCTAGTTTAGTATGTTTATAGTACAATCTTTAGTTCAATCTATTTTAGTACAATGTATTTTACATTTTTGTTGCTGCATAATACAGTAAGTGCACGTATACATACGTATATACCATCATATATACACAGATAAGTCTGTGAAGTATAGCTCACACACACTAGAATTTAACAAATCATGCATGATGTTCAGCTAGGCCAATTGTATAATAGTGCTATTCTGAGACAGGATGTGCATCTGCAGGTGAGTAGAGAAACAATGCAACAGAGCTCAGACAAAAGCCAATAAGCAAAACACTGACACATCAGGCTGGACTGATCTTGAGGCTTTTCCCCTCCTGGCTACATTTCATAATAATCCCTTAGGTCTTATGGAGGCTGTTGGGGGACAAAAGTCATCAAGTTAAAAGTTATGAAGGAGATGAGTTCAAATCCCAGCAACCACATGGTGGCTCACAACCATCTGTAATGAGATCTGATGGCCTCTTCTGGTGTGTCTGAAGACAGCTACAGTGTACTTATGTATAACAAATCTTTTTTTAAAAAGTTATGGAGGTAACCGACAACTTTCTGACTGAATTTGAGGCCCACTCCACAGGAGTCATAAAATGTCAATATATCTCTACACAGTAACATCCTACTCCACACTCAGTTCTAGGTAGGTTATCTAAACTAATAATTAACAAGAAAACCTGAGGGTTAAACTGTAACAGATAAAATGGATGTATGCTACTCAATAGAAAAAAGAATCCATTCTGTTCTTCTCCTTTGTTTGGAGACAGAGTATTACTCCGTAGCCCTGGTTCACCTAGAACCCACTAGCCTAGACCAACTGGATCATGTTGGCTTTGAGCTTAGAGATTGCCTCTGCCTCCTAAATGCTAGGATTGGCCACCATGCCCAGAAGTAAGAATCCTGTTCAGCAATTCAGGCAACCTTTTCTACTGTAACATACAAAAAAGGCAGATGGGGCTGGTGGTTTAGCCAGTTAAAGTGCCTGCCACCTGCGTGATAGCCTGAGAGGATATCTGGGCTCCACATGGTATGAGAAAACAGATGCCTACAAGCTGTCCTGGGACTTCCAACAGCTGTACCATACCAGCATCTCCCCCAGGCCCCACCATGTATACACAGAAATGAATAAATACAATTAGTCGTTTGAAACACAAATTTTATAAAGATGCCAATACCTGTAGTACTACAGAGATGGCTTAAAGACTGATCAGTGCGTGTGAATGTGTGCCGAGAAATTACCCTGCATTATCTCATGTTTAGAAAACCAATGAAAAAAGGGGGTTTCCTCTATTATTTCATAATACAAAGACAGTAGAAATGTGTTCTATTATGTGAGTCTGAACAAGATATGCCACACTGAAAAGAGGGAGTGGGGGTTTCCAAACAACACAGACCGCTGTCTTGCTTTTGGTCACCAATCACAACTACGCTTTAAAAGGAACCACTGAAGGAACCACAGACTCTGGCCGCAGGGCATAATAAATCCTGCTGCTCTCTAGCTTTCAAGGTTCCTGAAGGTGCGATGCAGGCTGCGGAGGTGAGAAAAGGCATAAACAGTCTTACTCACCCAGTGCTGGACCCTCCGTGTGGCAATACTGATCTGCCAGGCAAGAGCCACAAATGTTACCAAGGGTAACTAACCCCTTTAAAAGTGTATTTCAAGGCCTACTCCACAGGACGGAATTCCATGTCTGGGACTATAATGAAGGTCAAAAGACAAAGGCTGAGGAGTTCGTAGGCCCCAGGATAGTGCCTGATTTTATTCTTTTGCTAAACTGTCACACAGCCAGTGTGCCTTACAAATATTTATATTTAGCCTCAGATCAGGACACTAGCACTCAACCTGGATCACAGATGCTTCTTTCTACAAAGGGCAGGGTTAAGTCTCAAATCCTGGAACAAAAGGATGAAGTACCTACTTAACAAGTCAATGCAGGCACTGATGGTCAGGTTCTCCCAGCATCCCTCAGCACCTATTCATTATGGGCCTTCTTGGCTGGCATATCACCCCCTACTCTGAACTCTCCAGCCCAAGGGGCTGAGCTGCTATTCTCTGTGTAATTAAACCATTTTGGTCACTCACCTTTGTACCTCTGGTCTCCAGGCTGCTGCATCCAGTTCCCCTCTCTCCCCTCTCCTTTCCCCTCCTCCTTTCTCCTCACAGGGCTCAGGGTCCTCTCCACTGTGGCCTCTCCAAAATGTCTCTGCCTCTGTCTATGCTCTCTCTGTTATCTATAATAAACTTTCTCCTCCACCATTCCTAGGAGCAACTTCAGTTCCTTCCTTTCTCTTTCTTTTTTTCATTCTAGGAGCAGTCAACAAAGAGATGTGTAAAAGGTCAGAAGAAATGCTGACAATAAAAGACAAAGTGCTCAGTTGTAAATGGGACATCTATACCTAACCCCAGCTGCGTCCACTACCGCTCAAGGAGCATCTCAGAAGAGGAGGCAAAAGGAGCTTAAGAACCAGAGAAGACAGAAAAATACTGCGAAATGCTGGGCATGGAAGAGTTCTGTGAAATGCTGTCTTCTGGACATGGCAGGGATATTGTACTTAGGAGCTCACAACAGCTGTGGGGAGAGGTACTGCCCAGGCCCACAACTTACTAAGTAGTTACTGGCAATTAACAGTATTTTTGGAGAATAGTTCTGTTTAGAAGTAGCAGCCAACCCGCGCCCGCGGATCCCGGCCCGCAGCAGCTCTCCGCTCCCAAACCCCGTGGGAGAGAGACCTCAGCGCCTGGTCAGGTGGGCACTCCTGAGGCTGCAGAGCGGAAGAGACCACCAACACTGCCCACCCCTGCCCACATCCCTGGCCCAAGAGGAAACTGTATACGGCCTCTGGGTTCCCGTGGGGGAAGGCCCAGGTGTGGCAGGACCCCTGCGCCTGAGACACCACCTAGAACCTGAAGGAATAAACAGTTCTCTACACCCAAATCCCGTGGGAGGGAGAGCTAAACCTACAGAGAGGCAGACACGCCTGGGAAACCAGAAGAGACTGCACTCTGCCCACATCCAGATGCCAGAGGAAAACACCAAACCCCATCTGGAACCCTGGTGCACGGAGGCTCCCGGAAAGAGTGGCGCAGATCTTCCTGGTTGCTGCCGCCGGGGAGAGGTCGTAGGCAGCACCCCACGAGCAAACTTGAGCCTTGGGACCACAGGTAAGACCAACCTTTCTGCTGCAAAAGACCTGCCTGGTGAACACCAGACACAGGCCCACAGGAACAGCTGAAGACCTGTAGAGAGGAAAAACTACACGCCCGAAAGCAGAACACTCTGTCCCCATAACTGGCTGAAAGAAAACAGGAAAACAGGTCTACAGCACTCCTGACACACAGGCTTATAGGACAGTTTGCCACTGTAAAAATAGCAGAACAAACTAACACTAGAGATAATCTGATGGCAAGAGGCAAGCGCAGGAAACCAAGCAACAGAAACGAAGACTACCTGGCATCATCAGAGCCCAATTGTCCCACAAAAGCAAACATGGAATGTCCAAACACACCAGAAAAGCAAGATCTAGTTTCAAAATCATATTTGATCATGATGCTGGAGGACTTCAAGAAAGACGTGAAGAACTCCCTTAAAGAACAAGTAGAAGCCTACAGAGAGGAATCGCAAAAATCCTTGAAAGAATTCCAGGAAATCATAATTAAACAAGTAGAAGCCCATAGAGAGGAGTCACAAAAATCCCTGAAAGAATTCCAGGAAATCATAAATAAACAAGTAGAAGCCCATAAAGAGGAGTCACAAAAATCCCTGAAAGAATTCCAGGAAAACACAAACAAACAGTTGAAGGAATTAAAAATGGAAATAGAAGCAATCAAGAAAGAACACATGGAAACAACCCTGGATATAGAAAACCAAAAGAAGAGACAAGGAGCTGTAGATACGAGCTTCAACAACAGAATACAAGAGATGGAAGAGAGAATCTCAGGAGCAGAAGATTCCATAGAAAGCCTTGACTCAACTGTCAAAGATAATGTAAAGCGGAAAAAACTACTGGTCCAAAACATACAGGAAATCCAGGACTCAATGAGAAGATCAAACCTAAGGATAATAGGTATAGAAGAGAGTGAAGACTCCCAGGTCAAAGGACCAGTAAATATCTTCAACAAAATCATAGAAGAAAACTTCCCTAACCTAAAAAAAGAGATACCCATAGGCATACAAGAAGCCTACAGAACTCCAAATAGATTGGACCAGAAAAGAAACACCTCCCGTCACATAATAGTCAAAACACCAAATGCACAAAATAAAGAAAGAATATTAAAAGCAGTAAGGGAAAAAGGTCAAGTAACATATAAAGGCAGACCTATCAGAATCACACCAGATTTCTCACCAGAGACTATGATAGCCAGAAGATCCTGGACAGATGTCATACAGACCTTAAGAGAACACAAATGCCAGCCCAGGTTACTGTATCCTACAAAACTCTCAATTAACATAGATGGAAAGACCAAGATATTCCATGACAAAACCAAATTTACACAATATCTTTCTACAAATCCAGCACTACAAAGGATAATAAATGGTAAAGCCCAACATAAGGAGGCAAGCTATACCCTAGAAGAAACAATAAACTAATCGTCTTGGCAACAAAACATAGAGAAGAAAAGCACACAAACATAACCTCACATCCAATTATGAATATAACCGGAAGCAATAATCACTATTCCTTAATATCTCTCAACATCAATGGGCTCAACTCCCCAATAAAAAGACATAGATTAACAAACTGGATACGCAACGAGGACCCTGCATTCTGCTGCCTACAGGAAACACACCACAGAGACAAAGACAGACACTACCTCAGAGTGAAAGGCTGGAAAACAACTTTCCAAGCAAATAGTCAGAAGAAGCAAGCTGGAGTAGCCATTCTAATATCAAATAAAATCAATTTCCAACTAAAATTCATCAAAAAAGATAAGGAAGGACACTTCATATTCATCAAAGGAAAAATCCAACAGGATGAACTCTCAATCCTAAATATCTATGCCCCAAATACAAGGGCACCTACATACGTATTAGAAACCTTCCTAAAGCTTAAAACACACATTGCACCTCACACAATAACAGTAGGAGATTACAACACCCCACTCTCATCAATGGACAGATCATGGAAACAGAAATTAAACAGAGACGTAGACAGACTAAGAGAAGTCATGAGCCAAATGGACTTAACAGATATTTACAGAACATTCTAAAAGATATACCTTCTTCTCAGCTCCTCATGGTACTTTCTCCAAAATTGACCATATAATTGGTCTAAAAACGGACCTCGACAGGTACAGAAAGATAGAAATAATCCCATGCGTGCTATCGGACCACCATGTCCTAAAACTGGTCTTCAATATCAATAAGGGAAGAATGCCCACATATACGTGGAAATGGAACAATGCTCTACTCAATGATAACCTGGTCAAGGAAGAAATAAAGAAAGAAATTAAAGACCTTTTAGAATTTAATGAAAATGAAGGTACAACATACCCAAACTTATGGGACACAATGAAAGCTGTGCTAAGAGGAAAACTCATAGCGCTGGGTGCCTGCAGAAAGAAACAGGAAAGAGCATATGTCAGCAGCATGACAGCACACCTAAAATCTCTAGAACAAAAAGAAGCAAATACACCCAGGAGGAGTAGAAGGCAGGAAATAATCAAACTCAGAGCTGAAATCAACCAAGTAGAAACAAAAAGGACCATAGAAAGAATCAACAGAACCAAAAGTTGGTTCTTTGAGAAAATCAACAAGATAGATAAACCCTTAGCCAGACTAATGAGAGGACACAGAGAGTGTATCCAAATTAACAAAATCAGAAATGAAAAGGGAGACATAACTACAGATTCAGAGGAAATTCAAAAAATCATCAGATCCTACTATAAAAGCCTATATTCAACAAAACTTGAAAATCTGCAGGAAATGGACAATTTTCTAGACAGATACCAGGTACCGAAGTTAAATTGGGAACAGATAAACCAGATAAACAACCCAACAACTCCTAAGGAAATAGAAGCAGTCATTAAAGGTCTCCCAACCAAAAAGAGCCCAGGTCCAGACGGGTTTAGTGCAGAATTCTATCAGACCTTCATAGAAGAACTCGTACCAATATTATCCAAACTATTCCACAAAATTGAAACAGATGGAGCCCTACCGAATTCCTTCTATGAAACCACAATTACTCTTATACCTAAAACACACAAAGACACAACAAAGAAAGAGAACTTCAGACCAATTTCCCTTATGAATATCGACGCAAAAATACTCAATAAAATTCTGGCAAACCGAATCCAAGAGCACATCAAAACAATCATCCACCATGATCAAGTAGGCTTCATCCCAGGCATGCAGGGATGGTTTAATATACGGAAAACCATCAACATGATCCATTATATAAACAAACTGAAAGAACAAAACCACATGATCATTTCATTAGATGTTGAGAAAGCATTTGACAAAATTCAACACCCCTTCATGATAAAAGTCCTGGAAAGAATAGGAATTCAAGGCCCATACCTGAACATAGTAAAAGCCATATACAGCAAACCAGTTGCTAACATTAAACTAAATGTAGAGAAACATGAAGCAATCCCACTACAATCAGGGACTAGACAAGGCTGCCCACTCTCTCCCTACTTATTCAATATAGTTCTTGAAGTTCTAGCCAGAGCAATCAGACAACAAAAGGGGGTCAAGGGGATACAGATCGGAAAAGAAGAAGTCAAAATATCACTATTTGCAGATGATATCATAGTATATTTAAGTGATCCCAAAAGTTCCACCAGAGAACTACTAAAGCTGATAAACAACTTCAGCAAAGTGGCTGGGTATAAAATTAACTCAAATAAATCAGTAGCCTTCCTCTACACAAAAGAAAAACAAGCTGAGAAAGAAATTAGGGAAACGACACCCTTCATAATAGTCCCAAATAATATAAAGTACCTCGGTGTGACTTTAACCAAGCAAGTAAAAGATTTGTACAACAAGAACTTCAAGACTCTGAAGAAAGAAATTGAAGAAGACCTCAGAAGATGGAAAGATCTCCCATGCTCATGGATTGGCAGGATTAATATAGTAAAAATGGCCATTTTACCAAAAGCGATCTACAGATTCAATGCAATCCCCATCAAAATACCAATCCAATTCTTCAAAGAGTTAGAACAATTTGCAAATTCATCTGGAATAACAAAAAACCCAGGATAGCTAAAACTATCCTCAACAATAAAAGGACTTCAGTGGGAATCACTATCCCTGAACTCAAGCAGTATTACAGAGCAATAGTGATAAAAACTGCATGGTATTGGTACAGAGACAGACAGATAGACCAATGGAACAGAATTGAAGACCCAGAAATGAACCCACACACCTATGGGCACTTGATTTTTGACAAAGGAGCCAAAACCATCCAATGGAAAAAAAGATAGCATTTTCAGCAAATGGTGCTGGTTCAACTGGAGGTCAACATGTAGAAGAATGCAGATCAATCCATGCTTATCACCGTGTACAAAGCTTAAGTCCAAGTGGATCAAGGACCTCCACATCAAACCTGATACATTCAAACTAATAGAAGAAAAACTAGGGAAGCATCTGGAACACATGGGCACTGGAAAAAATTTCCTGAACTAAACACCAATGGCTTATGCTCTAAGATCAAGAATCGACAAATGGGATCTCATAAAACTGCAAAGCTTCTGTAAGGCAAAGGACACTGTGGTTAGGACAAAACGGCAACCAACAGATTGGGAAAAGATCTTTACCAATCCTACAACAGATAGAGGCCTTATATCCAAAATATACAAAGAACTCAAGAAGTTAGACCGCAGGGAGACAAATAACCCTATTTAAAAATGGGGTTCAGAGCTAAACAAAGAATTCACAGCTGAGGAATGCCCAATGGCTGAGAAACACCTAAAGAAATGTTCAACATCTTTAGTCATAAGGGAAATGCAAATCAAAACAACCCTGAGATTTCACCTCACACCAGTGAGAATGGCTAAGATCAAAAACTCAGGGGACAGCAAATGCTGGCGAGGATGTGGAGAAAGAGGAACACTCCTCCATTGTTGCTGGGATTGCAGACTGGTACAACCATTCTGGAAATAGGTCTGGAGGTTCCTCAGAAAATTGGACATTGAACTGCCTGAGGATCCAGCTATACCCCTCTTGGGCATACACCCAAAAGATGCCCCAACATATAAAAAAGACACGTGCTCCACTATGTTCATCGCAGCCTTATTTATAATAGCCAGAAGCTGGAAAGAACCCAGATGCCCTTCAACAGAGGAATGGATACAGAAAATGTGGTACATCTACACAATGGAATATTACTCAGCTATCAAAAACAATGACTTTATGAAATTCATAGGCAAATGGTCGGAACTGCATATATCATCCTGAGTGAGGTTACCCAATCACAGGAAAACACACATGGTATGCACTCATTGATAAGTGGCTATTAGCCCAAATGCTTGAATTACCCTAGATGCCTAGAACAAATGAACCTCAAGATGGATGATTAAAAAAAAAAGACTGGAAAATCTATTTCCCTATTAACTATCTTTCAAAGATAGATCTCTGTATATCTTTATGTTATATCTGTATATATGCCCTTGATATAAATACTTGTGCTTCTATATACTTACCCACATATATACAAATAATACATAAAAACAAAACTATACATGTAAAATGAATTAAATATTCTAGCTAGCTTGTATAAAGACACAAGATTCTGGTATTTCATTTACAAGTTGTAAGCTTAGATTGGGCAGGTTTTGAGCTATTCTAACTTACATCTCAGCTATACGTCCCTGTTGCTTGCTCTTTGATTCTCACCCGGGGTTATCTTCAGGGTCCACTTCTCCCAGCCACATAAATCCCCATTACACACATGGTGGAACAAGACAAGTGACCCCGTTTGAGTTATCCTCTGACCTCCAAACTCCCAAATATATTACTGTAAAAGAAAAAAAAAAAAAAAAAAAGAAGTAGCCGCCACTGGTAAGGTTCCCTTTCCAAACACCCATGCACATACTGGCAACACTAACTGGGGGAATAATAATAATAATAATAATAATAATAATAATAATAATAATAATGATAAAAAATGATAATGAAGCTGGAAGAGAGGCTATTGGAAATATATAGGACTTGGAACGAGAAATAGGGGTTGATTTTCAAGAGTAAAGAGAAATTTTTAAAAGAACCCACATTTAAAAGGATCACAGGAGTAAGCTAAAGCAGGTCGAGTGGGAGTACAAGGGCGGGCAAAGAGAACTCTCCACCCACTCCCCCGCACAGCGTAGCTGGAGTCTGAGCAGCACTGACCTGTCAGCGCTGCAACGTCTGCAGCAGCTCAAATTCGTGACCCGGACTCATCCTGACAAGACCTGAACTACAGTAAAACAGCTTCAGGGCGACAGGACAGGGCCCCAGACTCCCTGCTGCCTTTTCTGCTCACAATTCAAGAGCAGGTGGTAAGACAGAACCGGTGACAGACTCCTCATCACACTCAGCTGCACAGCGCCAGGGGAATGTCAGGGCGGCAGCGCCACAGTACGCCAAAGTCACCGCAGTGTCACAAACCCGCCACAAACGATTCAAGGAGCCCAGGGCACACTCACCATCTTCTGCTTCCGATGCATCCAGGTGTCCTCCCTAAGCGAAAACACAGTCAACAAGGTCGATGGAGCACACCTCTCAAGGGCTTCTCGGGACTCAAACATGGCGGCAACGGCCGCACCTTCCGAATATCCAAGCTTCTCATTGGACCGTTGATGCTAAGTCGTAACAGCTTTCCTGATTGGCGACTGATAAGCGGGTCTGCGGGACCCGGTTGGGTTGGAGATGGTCATCATCTAATAATCAGGAGAGCATCCCTTCCCTGGAGGGTTACAGTCAAATGGACAGGTGTCAGTTCCTTGTTCTGGGGTAAACCTGTTTTCCTTCTGGGATAAACCTGGTCCAATCTGGAGTAACCAAGTATTTGAGAAAAATACGTTCAGGGTTTTGGGAGCAGCTTTCCTGGCGGTGTATATAGTGGACCACAGTGGAGTTTTCCACTTAAAAATACTGCAACAAGATTGATGGGGTAGTGTGGAGATTCAGTACTTCAGAATCAAAATACATGATTACAGGGTAGGAGAGATCCCTAAAATCAGTCTGGACACGGGATCAGAAGAGGGACCTGACATGTAAACTCCAGGATGATGCAGGTGAGGTAAACTGAACCTTCTGTAAGGCTGATATATTGATATCAGTTCTATTGATATAGAACACCAGGGATTGGAAAGGGTTTAGACTGTTACAAGTCCATTGCCTTGGGGGAGTTTTTACCTTACCTAACAACTATATGACTACTGTGAAAATCATTTGGAATATGCAATAGAACAGTAGTTTCCTTTGGAATGTACAGAGCACTAATTTTGTAACCATCCAAAAAGACAAGAACACTATTAGAAGGCCTACTCAAGACCATTCCTCCTTGATAACCTGTCCACCTAATGTTTCCACCAAGGCAGGAAAATTAAAACACTCCAACAAGGATACAATTATTCAATGTGAGAGGTGTGTGTATCTGTTTGTGTAGTTACATTGTAGCAATAGTATACAAAGGATGCAAGAGGTATGAAGGGGAACTCTTAGAGTTCTTCAAAAAAAAGGGGGGGGGTTCTATACCCAAGAAAGCCTAGTTCACAAGTGCAAACATCCCCAAGACTCCGAATCACAGTAGCTGCTGTCAGAGACCCCCAGAGTCATTATTGATGAGTCAGAGACACTATTCCAACAGTATAACTCTTAGCGGTCCTTAGGACATCTCTCGTTTCCTCTATCATGAAATCTTTCTTTCAATATTTTAATATTCATAAGAGGAACTGTGTAATCCCCATTCATATTAATGTTTTACCTAAAGAAAGCTACCACATACTTTCAGTCATATGTGGAAATGACAATCTGGGAACAAAAACAAACAAAAAAAAAGAGACAAAACAAAAGTAGTAGAGGGACTATTAAAGAAGAACATGAGGATTTCAGAGGCTACAAGAAAGAGAGGAAATAATAAAGCAGTCGTTGGGAGGTCAGATATGATCAATCCATAATATATATCACATATATGTGTAACAATATGTCACAAGGAAAGCCATGAATAGGTTTAAAAATATGGATTAATAATTTGGCTAATTAGATTTTGAGGAATTTTTAATTTTGTGTGTGTGTGTGTGTGTGTGTGTGTGTGAGAGAGAGAGAGAGAGAGAGAGAGAGAGAGAGAGAGAGAGAGACAAGATCCTACTGTGTGTATACCCTACCTGGACAGGAACTTAGTATGTGAATCAAACTGTCTTCCTACTTGTGAAGATTGTCTTGTTTCAAATCCCAAGGGACTGGACTATAGTTATGCAGCACCATATGTAGCCTGGAGTACACAGCTCACCAGAAACAGAGGAGAGAACTGGGTCCTGAAAGTTGTTCTGATATCCAAACACTCTAAGTGGCACGCGTGCACAATTGCGCGCACACACACACACACACACACACACACACACTCATGCTCTCTCTCTCTCTCTCTCACACACACACACTCATGCTCTCTCTCTCTCTCTCTCTCTCACACACACACACACACACACTCAAACACACACAAAAAATGTAACAATCCTAAAATATACTATCTACAGTCTACGCCAATGAAAGTATAAACTATCAAATCCTGAAAGAAAGCTTGATAAATTACTATATCCAGAAAAACCAATGAAAAGAAGAAATTATAAACACAATGTTTAACACCTGTTGTGGATGCTTAATGGAACAAATTAAAAGTTTAGGCACCTAAGTAGTTGCTAACACACTACTTACAGAAGGAATAAAAATACTGAGTATCAAGGTCTGTAATTTGCATGTATGAAACCCTCACAGTGGAATGCATTGTTCTACAGGGTTTGTACATGATAATGAAAAGGAAAACTAACATTTTAAAGATTTATTAAGACTAATAATATAAACTTTCTGACACATCTTATCAGAACAAATGATTAGTAATAGGTCTGATTTTCATGCCTATAATAACAGTATTCAGGAAGATGAGAAATGAAGATGCTAAGCCTGCCCATTCCAAATTGAAGGATCTCAGTGCTGGAATGTCCTAATATTGTTAAAATGTGGTGAAACATTTATCGCTGTAAGACCTTTTACAGTGACTCATTATGCAAAACCTTTCCTCCGTGCAAAAATTATTAAAACATTTTTATTGTTTTAAATAATTTTAATTAATAATTTAAGTATTAATAAAAACATTTTTATTGAAAAATGTTTCATACACTATATTCTGATCATTTTATCAAGTCATCTTTTGGTTTTTAATGTAAGTTGGATAACAAGGAAATACTACTTTTATATTTATGTTGAAATGAATCCTCAACAAATTGCATTAAGGATATTCAACTCTTCCAAGTTCTACAACGTCTAATTCAATTTTGTTCACTATAGCACAAAAACTTGTCAAAAAGCCTAAAATTAGGAGTGTTGCACAACCTTATGTGATTCTGTGTTGCCCTTGAGACCTTCTTTTAGGTTTGCAAATTCTTGAAGAACAAAGGTCAACACCCTATTTTTCTTTGGGACTGTGTCTAAATAGTCAGCTGGCTTCAAACATGGCAGCCTCCTGGCACTGCTTCTGAAATACTATAACATTTCATGAGTCAAGACACTGATCTCTAACTTTCTCTTGGCTAATCATAAAAAATGCAGCAATACTCTTCTCATTTTTGGCAGAACTCAAGTGACTGAGATTGTGAATATGGATATAGTCATCAGTGTGTAGAAGCTAGTAACATTCTAGAACACATTTTTATTGAAGGCATATCTCCTACAAGAGCATGAAAACAGTCTGTATATTAGAAACCCCATTGACTATTTATCCTCAGATGTGCACTTCAAAGGTTAAAATTAAGTGAAAGCTAATGGGTAGCACAGAGATGTGGGAAAGGATTGGTAATCTTTCACTCATTCTGTCTTTTTTGCATCCTCTCCTATAACATGTTGCTTTATCCTCAATGACTCCGACATGACCTATTTCTTGGTAAACACTTGTGGCCAAATTTACCCAAGAGAAGTCTACCCATGGGATCTTACTTTCTTGAATGAAATCACTGTGACTGTCTGGAGAAGAAAATATGCAAATACACTCTGTGGGATTTATTTTGTGAGCTTATAAATATTATAGCTCTGAGGGAAAAGGTTCCCCAATTGGGAGTGTTGAAGCTCTGAAGAGAAAGTTATCCTGGCAGGCAGGAGGTCAAGGAAGAGCACAAAGTCACATTGCACAACAAACCTTACTGGGACTTACTGGGATAGACACAAAAGGGTGGCTGCTGCCCACATTCAGGGTTGTGAGAAGCAGCATGAATCTGAGCAAGAGACAGGTGGAGATTTCCAGGGTGAAGACTGGTAGGACTTAAAATCCTGAGCTTGGAAACAGTTCAGAGATTGGTGGTTTAGGGCGGGGGCAGCGGGGGCAGGGGGCGAGCACTCCGGGATTGGTGCGTTTTCAAGCTCACAAAGTTTGGAGTTTAAGTATTGGTGGCATTTTGGGCTCAGGGAATGATTGCTTTTCAAACTCAGGATTGTTGGGGTCTGGTGTGTTTTCAAACCTGAAGAGCTCAGACTTTTTACCCTACAAAGCCCAAAGTAAGAAAATTCTCCAGAATTCTCCAAGGAAGTGTAGGGGCTCATTAGCAAGGGGGGGGGAGGATGGGGAGGGGAACACCCATAAAGAAGGGGAGGGGGGAGGGGGATGTTTGCCCAGAAACCGGGAAAGGGAATAACACTCGAAATGTATTTAAGAAATACTCAAGACTATACATGGACTGACCCTGGACTCTGACCTCATAGGTAGCAATGAATATCCTAGTAAGAGCACCAGTGGAAGGGGAAGCCCTGGGTCCTGCTAAGACTGAACCCCCAGTGAACTAGACTGTTGGGGGGAGGGCGACAATGGGGGGAGGGTTGGGAGGGGAACACCCATAAGGAAGGGGAGGGGGGAGGGGGATGTTTGCCCAGAAACCGGGAAAGGAATAACACTCGAAATGTATATAAGAAATACTCAAGTTAATAAAAAAAATGTAAATAAGAAAAAAAGAGAAATACTCAAGTTAATAAAAAAAAAAAAAAAAGAAAGCTCTCCTCGACTTGAGGCCCCAGGGAGTTGGGAGGCCTGGCACTGGGGTGGGGGACTACAAGTGGAGGGAACATCCTCTTGGCGACAGGGGGTTGGTGGAATGGGTTGAGAAACTGTGGGAGGGCGGACCCATGGAGAGGTAATGACAGGACTGTAAAAGAATAAAAGTAATAATAATAAAAATTAACCTCATTAATTAACAACACAGACATGCACGCACACAAACACATGAGTTGTTTATATACCAACAGGCATGTAACACTGTGGGTTCCAGCTCCCTCAGACTTACAGCATGGCAGATGCTTGTTAATATGCTGTTCTCTGGGATTCTTACCTCCTGGTTTCTGCATACTTCAACCCTTGTCTGCACCTCTTTTCTGCTTAGCTTGAGAGAATACCATTCACACTGCGATGGGAAGGCAGGGATTCCTAGGTTTCTCTCTAGTCATACTTTCTCCCCAGGAGAGTAAACCAATGAATCTGAGAATGCCACCCTGTAATGTAAAACTTCAGCACAGGTAAGAGACTTTTTATATTTATGCCTTTTCAGCATTCAGGATTTACATGTCCTAGGGTGAGCATGGATTCAACCATATTCGTTTCCTTTGTTCTCTACTAGGTATTTCCTTTCTTTCTCTCCCAGATTTCTTCTTTAATTTTAATCTTCTGGTTGATTTTGGTTGACTCCTTTTTACCTCTCAAATAGACACAGAATTTCTTTTTAATTTAATTTCCATATTTGATATTCACATTTCATCTCCCTTTCTCTGCTGAATCTGTTACTCCTCAACATGAATACATTCCATGTTAGCCCTAGAAGGCTGGCAAAGCACTTCGTAGAATTCTCCAAGTTAGGTTTTGCTTCTGTGAGAAAAATATGATGCCATTGAGAGCAGTGACTTCAGAATCCCTCACCAAGTTCTAATGTAACAAGTGTTGCCTGTGTCACCTTACACTGACTTTGGAGCAGGAATGTCAGAATTAGGATTTAGATATCGTCTTGGCTTCATATTTTGATTCCCAGAAAATTTCACCATTTTTAATTGTTTTGTACATATACTTCCAACATGATTGTTTCGTGGATTATTATGGCATACCCGAACATATTAGCTGCAGGGTGTCCAGGGAAAGGTGTTACTTGGCCACTTTCAAATATGCAAGATTAAGAGATAGTAGCACACGATCTGCTTCAATTTCCTTGGTTAAACTAAAGAAAAAAATCATGTCTTTTCATTTAAAAAAAAGTGTATTTTGTTCTATGCAAGCATCCCATAGCTACAGGGAATCTGTGTATTAAGGTTGTGAAATGGAATATAGCTTGCACTTAATTCTGAACACAAACATGGAAAATGAAAATACATTATCGAGATCTAGGCTGGGAATCAAGGGATGACAGCTTGCTAAACAAAACACAGAAATGAGGCGGATTGATTGAATGTGACATCACTGCGCTTTTGCTAACACTTTGGTACGGCGCTGAGTTAACAGGCCAAGGATAGTGGAAGATGAAAATACTCAACCATGAAACATCATTAGTCAGGATACCTTGACAGAGAGAAATCATGCCCAGAAAAATGCAAACTTGACTATTAGATGAAATTTTTAATATTGAACTCTTTTTGCCTTGGGAGTTGTGGTAGTTTGAATAAGAACGGCCCTATAGCCTCATATACTTTTATGCTTAGGATTCAGGGAGTGACACTACTTGAAAAAGATTAGGAGATATGGCCTTGTTGGAAGAAGTGTGTTACTGGGAATGGGCTTTGAGGTTTCAAAAGCCCAAGCCAGCCCAGTGTCTGGCTTGTCCTGCTTCCTGTGGATTGAGATGAGGAAGTCTCGGGTCCTTCTCCAGCACCACATCTGCCTGTATGCCACCATGCCTCGCACCATGATGACAATGAAATACAGCTTGAAAACTATAAGTGAGCCCCAATTAAATATTTTGTTTCATAAGTGTTGAAGACCAGCTCTGACAACATGTTCACTGATCCAAGGAGTGGATGTGGGGTCAGTGATGATATAAAGCAGACACACAATTACACACTCTTGGTGGATGAAACAAGCTCCTATGGGCAAGTTCAAACAACTTTATAGACAGAGAGACAGACAGACATATTTGATAGATGGAACATAGCTCCAACAACTTCACATATATACAAATAGATGAATAGATGGACAGACGGATGGTTGCATGGATGGATGGATGGATGGATGGATAGATGGATGGATGGATGGACAAACATATACACAAAACTCCAACCACTTTATATACACATGTTTGGTGGACAGAGCAAAACTTCAACAAGCATGCTCTAACAAGATTCATTTTTTCTCTCACAACTTATATATCCTAGCAAAATCTTTCAAGCAGTATAGAATAATAAAATCATAGAATTATAGAATAGTATAATCATAAAACATGTTATAATCATAAAAGAAAGCAAATACATTTACGAGGTAGAAATTGTTTTCTTACTTTGAAAGATTAAGATGTTTCTCTTATACAACCCATTTTATAAATATATGATTTTATGCAAAATGGAGACTATGATGGCACATATACCTCAAGATTACAAAGTTTCAACCATGCTGCTGATTAAATTCTTTCCATAAGTGAGAGCAAGTACATAAACATTTTTAAGAGGGCTTTTTGTCTCTCTAATTGATTTTTTTCACATGCTGATTCTGTGTGCCTAAGTATAACCATCACAATTTCTCTGTCTACAGAAGATCAGTTGTGGGGCTAACATATCTCATTGCACTGATTTTTGTTTTCACGTTTGTTTATTTTTTATTAAAAATATTTTTCATACAATAAGTTTTGATCATTTCTTCACTCTTCAATTCTTTCCAGATCCTCCCTCCCAATTCAACTTTATGTTCTTGAAGGACCCTAGGAGCTTTTGCCAGCCTTACATCCACCGCCTCAGATCAAGACTCGGCCAAGTACCAGCTTCCCGACTCAGGTCTAGGCTAGGCCGAGTTCCATTCTTCACTTACAGTTCTCAGGAGGAGCAGGAACATTTTTGAAAAACCACAGAATGTTTTGACTGAGAGTCATCTGTCCCTCTGGTCCCAGATAGAGTTTGAATGCATGTCATATGCTTGCTAGTCAATAGGTTCAAAGGTCAATGAGGGGAAACCCTGATGTGCTGGAAGAATAAACCTCTTGCATTTGCCTCAAACTCTGTTCTCTTGTCTCACTTGGGGGGTCTCCCAGTAATTAGGACTCACTTTGAGCCTTACATTCTCTCTCTCTCTCTCTCTCTCTCTCTCTCTCTCTCTCTCAAAAAAAAAAACCACACACAAAACAAATGAAAATCAATAGAAACAAAAGAATAATAAGACCCCCCAAAATGCCAAATAAACCGAACTAAAGCAAAGTGTACATGAAAATATCATTAACTTAATTTTGCATTGGGTATCTGCTACTGAGAATAATAGGACCTGCCCTTAAATGTGATTGAAATACCCAGTGAGACTCCTGGAGAAAACTGATTCCTCCTTTACCAGTGGGTATCAGTTACCGGAAGCTTCTTGGTTGAGGTAGGACCCTGTGTTTACTTCTTCTTAGTGCTAGGACCCAATCTGCTTTGAACGGTGCAAGTCCTGTGTGTGGTACCATAATCTGTGCTGTATGAACATTAGATTTGTTGTGTCTGGAAGACACTGTTTCCTTGGAATGATCTTCTGTCTCTTATACTCTTCCTGACTCATCTTCTGCATGGACATCTGAGCCTTGAAAGGAGTGGTTTGATGAAAACATCTAACTGAACACTGAATGTTGCAAAGTCTATCACTCTCTGCATATTGCCTAGTTGTTGGTGTTTGTATAAATTCCTGTCTATTGCAAGAAGAAACTTGTCTGATGTAGGCTGACTGAGGCACTCACTATAGTGGTCACTAGAAGTCATCTTGGTTGCTCTGTTCCTTTAGCAGCCTTTCAACTCAAAACAAAAACCCATGTCCAGACAGATTCACAGAAGACTCTAACCACACTTTCAAAAAAATATACAATCAATACTTCTTAAATTATGTGTGGAAAGCTTTGGAGACTGCTTCTAGGAATTTGGCAGGAATTTGACATTGGGCTGGGACAAGGAAGTAGACTTGAGATGAATACAGCTGAGGAATGTGTTCTTTGTATCTTGATGGGTCTTGTTAAAACCCAGAATACAGTAATTATGGCACCTTTGTGCTTTCTCTGTTCCTTAACTACTCTATTTATGCCTTGTTTCTTGATTACTTTGTTTATTTATGCCTTAAGACTAACCACATTCTTTGTAACTTAAATGATATAAAAGCAGACTAGAAAAAAAAACAAAACAAAACAAAAAACAAACCTGCTTCAGCTTCAGAACTGGCTGGGGTTGTGTGATAGTGTTGTCTAATTCTTTTCAATCCTTACTTCCTCCCCAGAGACTCTGTTGACTGAAGAGCTGGCTTCGTCAATTATGTTTTTAAACTATAGAAACAAAAAAAACCATTCAAATACCCTCTATAAAGATAGAACTAGTCTAATATAAAAACACGATAAAGACAAAAAAAGATAAAACTTTAGGCCAATACCCCCATTGAACACACAGTAAAATATCTCCAACAAGTTATTTACAGACTCATTGTATGCATATGTCAAAAGATTATCCACCATGATGAAGCTGGGTTTATGCCCAAGATGCAAGGATGATTCAATATATACAATTTAATAAATGAAATAAATCCTATAAATGAACTTAAAGTAAAAAAAATGTCATGATCACCTTAATGGGTGTAGATGCCTTCATGATAAAAAAAATTCTAGCTGGAAAAGACAAGGAAAAAAATCTCAACACACTGAGATCTGTATACAACAATTGCACAGCCAACATCATCCAAAATAAGGAAAACACAGAAACAGTTCCATTAGAATCAGGAACATGGCAGGGTTGCTCGCTGTACCGCCTCTTTTCCAGTACAGTGCTCACAGCACTTCCTGGAGCAATAAGGCAAGAATGGGAAATTAAAGGGACACAAAAGGGAAAAGAAGCAAACTATTCCTATCCCGACGTGCAGATGGTGCTATAAAAGATCCTGAAAAATTCATGAGAAAGCTTCTAGAACTGATAAACAAATTTCATTAATGTGCCAGGGTATTACAACAACTTACAAAAAGCCTTTATATACAATGAGTGTGCTGAAAAGGAGATCTCAAATGCACTGTCATTCATAATCACCTCAAAAAGGCCTAGGACTAAACCTAATGAGGGACATGAAAGACCACCTCTACAATAAAAATTTTAATATCTCAAGAAAAAAAGTTGAGAAAGACACCAGGAAGTAGAAAGATCTGCTCTCATGGATTATCACTACTAATATTGTGAAAATGATCATTCTTCCAAACACTACTCACAGATTCAATGCAATCCCAATCAAAATACCCATAATATTTTTTACAGAAATAGAAAAAAATAAAATGCATATGGAACTAGTCACAAACAACCTCCAAATAAACAAAACTATCTCAGGGGTGGACGTGAAGCCTTCCAGATTTCAAGATAAACTACAGAACTATAGAACTGAAACAACACATTAATGACTGGCACGAAAAAGGGAAATGTACACCAATGAAGGAAAACAGAAGACACACACCATCGTAGGTTGACAATGAAACTCAAAAACAAAAGCTATACTCTGGTGGAAAGATAGCATCTTCAAGAAATGGTACTGGGAAAATTAGATGTTTACATGTAGAAGAATGAAATTAGACCTGTGTCTATCACTCTGCAGGAAAATTATCTCCAAATGAATAAATGACCTCAATCTGAAACCTGAAATGTTAAAAGTGGTAGAAGAAAATATAAGCGATATTCTACTGGATAGAGGTGTAGGAAAGTATTTTCTAAATAGGACTCCATTTCACTAGGGATTAAAACCAACAATCGACAAGTAGGAACTCATAAAACTAAAACACTTCTGTACACATAAGGAAACAATCAAGTGAAGAGAAATGCCACATAATGGTAGAGACTCTTTGCAAGCTATATATTTGACAGAGGATTAATATCCACAATACATGAGGCTTTAGGAAACGAGTCAAGAAAACAAAGGATCCATTTTTTTTTTACATTTTATTTTTTTTTATTAACTTGACTATTTCTTATATAAATTTCGAGTGTTATTCCCTTTCCCGGTATCTGGGCAAACATCCCCCTACCCCCTCCCCTTCCTTATGGGTATTCCCCTCCCAACCCTCCCCCCATTGCCGCCCTCCCCCCACCAGTTTAGTTCACTGGGGGTTCAGTCTTAGCAGGACCCAGGGCTTCCCCTTCCACTGCTGCTCTTACTAGGATATTCATTGCTACCTATGAGGTCAGAGTCCAGGGTCAGTCCATGTATAGTCTTTAGGTAGTGGCTTAGTGCCTAGAAGCTCTGGTTGCTTGGCATTGTTGTACATATGGGGTCTCGAGCCCCTTCCAGCTCTGCCAGTTCTTTCTCTGATTCCTTCAACGGGGGTCCTATTCTCAGTTCAGTGGTTTGCTGCTGGCATTCGCCTCTGTATTTGCTGTATTCTGGCTGTGTCTCTCAGGAGAGATCTACATCCGGCTCCTGTCAGTCTGCACTTCTTTGCTTCATCCATCTTGTCTAATTGGGTGGCTGTATATGTATGGGCCACATGTGGGGCAGGCTCTGAATGGGTGTTCCTTCATTCTCTGTTTTGATCTTTGACTCTGCCTTCCCTGCCAAGGGTATTCTTGTTCCCCTTTTAGAGAAGGAGTGAAGCATTCACATTTTGATCATCCGTCTTGAGTTTCATTTGTTCTAGGCATCTAGGGTAATTCAAGCATTTGGGCTAATAGCCACTTATCAATGAGTGCATACCATGTATGTCTTTCTCTGATTGGGTTATCTCACTCAGGATGATATTTTCCAGTTCCAACCATTTGCCTACGAATTTCATAAAGTCGTTTTTGATAGCTGAGTAATATTCCATTGTGTAGATGAACTACATTTTCTGTATCCATTCCTCTGTTGAAGGGCATCTGGGTTCTTTCCAGCTTCTGGCTATTATAAATAAGGCTGCAATGAACATAGTGGAGCACGTGTCTTTTTTATATGTTGGGGCATCTTTTGGGTATATGCCCAAGAGAGGTATAGCTGGATCCTAAGGCAGTTCAATGTCCAATTTTCTGAGGATCCTCCAGACTGATTTCCAGAATGGTTGTACCAGTATGCCATCCCACCAACAATGGAGAAGTGTTCCTCTTTCTCCACATCCTCGCCAGCATCTGTTGTCCCCTGAGTTTTTGATCTTAGCCATTCTCACTGGTGTGAGGTGAAATCTCAGGGTTGTTTTGATTTGCATTTCCCTTATGACTAAAGATGTTGAACATTTCTTTAGGTGTTTCTCAGCCATTCGGCATTCCTCAGCTGTGAATTCTTTGTTTAGCTCTGAACCCCATTTTTTAATAGGGTTATTTGTTTCCCTGCGGTCTAACTTCTTGAGTTCTTTGTATATGTTGGATATAACGCCTCTATCTGTTGTAGGATTGGTAAAGATCTTTTCCCAATCTGTTGGTTGCCGTTTTGTCCTAACCACAGTGTCCTTTGCCTTACAGAAGCTTTGCAGTTTTATGAGATCCCATTTGTCGATTCTTGATCTTAGAGCGTAAGCCATTGGTGTTTTGTTTAGGAAATTTTTTCCAGTGCCCATGTGTTCCAGATGCTTCCCTAGTTTTTCTTCTATTAGTTTGAGTGTGTCTGGTTTGATGTGGAGGTCCTTGATCCACTTGGAATTAAGCTTTGTACAGGGTGATGGGCATGGATCGATCTGCATTCTTCTACATGTTGACCTCCAGTTGAACCAGCACCATTTGCTAAAAATGCTATCTTTTTTCCATTTGATAGTTTTGGCTCCTTTGTCAAAAATCAAGTGACCATGGGTGTGTGGGTTCATTTCTGGGTCTTCAATTCTATTCCATTGGTCTATCTGTCTGTCTCTGTACCAATACCATGCAGTTTTTATCACTATTGCTCTGTAATACTGCTTGAGTTCAGGGATAGTGATTCCCACTGAAGTCCTTTTATTGTTGAGGATAGTTTTAGCTATCCTGGGTTTTTTGTTATTCCAGATGAATTTGCAAATTGTTCTGTCTAACTCTTTGAAGAATTGGATTGGTATTTTGATGGGGATTGCATTGAATCTGTAGATCGCTTTTGGTAAAATGGCCATTTTTACTATATTAATCCTGCCAATCCATGAGCATGGGAGATCTTTCCATCTTCTGAGGTCTTCTTCAATTTCCTTCTTCAGTGTCTTGAAGTTCTTATTGTACAGATCTTTTACTTGCTTGGTTAAAGTCACACCGAGGTACTTTATATAATTTGGGTCTATTATGAAGGGTGTCGTTTCCCTAATTTCTTTCTCGGCTTGTTTCTCTTTTGTATAGAGGAAGGCTACTGATTTATTTGAGTTAATTTTATACCCAGCCACTTTGCTGAAGTTGTCTATCAGCTTTAGTAGTTCTCTGGTGGAACTTTTGGGATCACTTAAATGTACTATCATATCATCTGCAAATAGTGATATTTTGACTTCTTCTTTTCCGATCTGTATCCCCTTGACCTCCTTTTGTTGTCTGATTGCTCTGGCTAGAACTTCAAGAACTATATTGAATAAGTAGGACGAGAGTGGGCAGCCTTGTCTAGTCCCTGATTTTAGTGGGATTGCTTCAAGTTTCTCTCCATTTAGTTTAATGTTAGCAACTGGTTTGCTGTATATGGCTTTTACTATGTTCAGGTATGGGCCTTGAATTCCTATTCTTTCCAGGACTTTTATCATGAAGGGGTGTTGAATTTTGTCAAATGCTTTCTCAGCATCTAATGAAATGATCATGTGGTTTTGTTCTTTCAGTTTGTTTATATAATGGATCACGTTGATGGTTTTCCGTATATTAAACCATCCCTGCATGCCTGGGATGAAGCCTACTTGGTCATGGTGGATGATTGTTTTGATGTGCTCTTGGATTCGGTTTGCCAGAATTTTGTTGAGTATTTTTGCGTCGATATTCATAAGGGAAATTGGTCTGAAGTTCTCTTTCTTTGTTGTGTCTTTGTGTGGCTTAGGTATAAGATTAATTGTGGCTTCGTAGAAGGTATTCGGTAGTGCTCCATCTGTTTCAATTTTGTGGAATAGTTTGGATAATATTGGTATGATGTCTTCTATGAATGTTTGATAGAATTCTGCACTAAACCCGTCTGGACCTGGGCTCTTTTTGGTTGGGAGACCTTTAATGACTGCTTCTATTTCCTTAGGAGTTATGGGGTTGTTTAAATGGTTTATCTGTTCCTGATTTAACTTCGGTACCTGGTATCTGTCTAGGAAATTGTCCATTTCCTGATGATTTTCAAGTTTTGTTGAATATAGGCTTTTACAGTAAGATCTGATGATTTTTTGAATTTCTTCTGAATCTGTTGTTATGTCTCCCTTTTCATTTCTGATTTTGTTGATTTGGACGCACTCTCTGTGTCCTCTCGTTAGTCTGGCTAAGGGTTTATCTATTTTGTTGATTTTCTCAAAGAACCAACTTTTGGTTCTGTTGATTCTTTCTATGGTCTTTTTTGTTTCTACTTGGTTGATTTCAGCTCTGAGTTTGATTATTTCCTGCCTTCTACTCCTCCTGGGTGTATTTCCTTCTTTTTATTCTAGAGCTTTTAGGTGTGCTGTCAAGCTGCTGACATATGCTCTTTCCTGTTTCTTTCTGCAGGCACTCAGCGCTATGAGTTTTCCTCTTAGCACAGCTTTCATTGTGTCCCATAAGTTTGGGTATGTTGTACCTTCATTTTCATTAAATTCTAAAAAGTCTTTAATTTCTTTCTTTATTTCTTCCTTGACCAGGTTATCATTGAGTAAAGCATTGTTCAATTTCCAAGTATATGTGGGCATTCTTCCTTGATTGTTATTGAAGACCAGTTTTAGGCCGTGGTGGTCCGATAGCACGCATGGGATTATTTCTATCTTTCTGTACCTGTTGAGGCCCGTTTTTTGACCAATTCTATGGTCAATTTTGGAGAAAGTACCATGAGGAGCTGAGAAGAAGGTATATCCTTTTGCTTTAGGATAGAATGTTCTATAAATATCCGTTAAGTCCATTTGGCTCATGACTTCTCTTTGTCTACATCTCTGTTTAATTTCTGTTTCCATGATCTGTCCATTGATGAGAGTGGGGTGTTGAAATCTCCCACTATTATTGTGTGAGGTGCAATGTGTGTTTTGAGCTTTAGTAAGGTTTCTTTTACATATGTAGGTGCCCTTGTATTTGGGGCATAGATATTTAGGATTGAGAGTTCATGTTGGTGGATTTTTCCTTTGATGAATATGAAGTGTCCTTCCTTATCTTTTTTGATGACTTTTAGTTGAAAATTGATTTTATTTGATATTAGAATGGCTACTCCAGCTTGCTTCTACTGACCATTTGCTTGGAAAGTTGTTTTCCAGCCTTTCACTCTGAGGTAATGTCTGTCTTTGTCTCTGAGGTGTGTTTCCTGTAGGCAACAGAATGCAGGGTCCTCGTTGCATATCCAGTTTGTTAATCTATGTCTTTTTATTGGGGAGTTGAGGCCATTGATGTTGAGAGATATTAAGGAATAGTGATTATTGCTTCCCGTTATATTCATATTTGGATGTGAGGTTATGTTTGTGTGCTTTCATTCTCTTTGTTTTGTTGCCAAGACGATTAGTTTCTTGCTTCTTCTAGGGTATAGCTTGCCTCCTTATGTTGGGCTTTACCATTTATTATCCTTCGTAGTGCTGGATTTGTAGAAAGATATTGTGTAAATTTGGTTTTGTCATGGAATATCTTGGTTTCTCCATCTATGTTAATTGAGAGTTTTGCAGGATACAGTAACCTGGGCTGGCATTTGTGTTCTCTTAGGGTCTGTATGACATCAGTCCAGGATCTTCTGGCCTTCATGGTTTCTGGCGAGAAGTCTGGTGTGATTCTGATAGGTCTGCCTTTATATGTTACTTGACCTTTTTCCCTTACTGCTTTTAATATTCTTTCTTTATTTTGTGCGTTTGGTGTTTTGACTATTATGTGACGGGAGGTGTTTCTTTTCTGGTCCAATCTATTTGGCGTTCTGTAGGCTTCTTGTATGCCTATGGGTATCTCTCTTTTTAGGTTAGGGAAGTTTTCTTCTATGATTTTTTTAAAGATATTTACTGGTCCTTTGAGCTGGGAGTCTTCACTCTCTTCTATACCTATTATCCTTAGGTTTGATCTTCTCATTGAGTCCTGGATTTCCTGTATGTTTTGGACCAGTAGCTTTTTCCACTTTACATTATCTTTGACAGTTGAGTCAATGATTTCTATGGAATCTTCTGCTCCTGAGATTCTCTCTTCCATCTCTTGTATTCTGTTGGTGAAGCGCGTATCTACGGCTCCTTGCCTCTTCTTTTGGTTTTCTATATCCAGGGTTGTTTCCATGTGTTCTTTCTTGATTGCTTCTATTTCCATTTTTAATTCCTTCAACTGTTTGACTGTGTTTTCCTGGAATTCTTTCAGGGATTTTTGTGACTCCTCTCTATGGGCTTCTACTTGTTTATTTATGATTTCCTGATATTCTTTCAGGGATTTTTGTGTCTCCTCTCTATGGGCTTCTACTTGTTTATTTATGTTTTCCTGGAATTCTTGCAGGCATTTTTGCGATTCCTCTCTGTAGGGTTCTACTTGTTTATTAATGTTTTCCTGTGTTTCTCTAAGGGAGTTCTTCACGTTTTTCTTGAAGTCCTCCAGCATCATGATCAAATATGATTTTGAAACTAGATCTTGCTTTTCTGGTGTGTTTGGACATTCCATGTTTGTTTTGGTGGGAGAATTGGGCTCCGATGGTGCCATGTAGTCTTGGTTTCTGTTGCTTGGGTTCCTGTGCTTGCCTCTCACCATCAGATTATCTCTAGTGTTACTTTGTTCTGCTATTTCTGACAGTGGCTAGACTGTCCTTATAAGCCTGTGTATCAGGAGTGCTGTAGACCTGTTTTACTGTTTTCTTTCAGCCAGTTATGGGGACAGAGTGTTCTGCTTTCGTGCCTGTAGTTTTTCCTCTGTACAGGTCTTCAGCTGTTCCTGTGGGCCTGTGTCTTGTGTTCACCAGGCAGGTCACTTGCAGCATACAAGTTGGTCTTACCTGTGGTCCCGAGGCTCAAGTTCGCTCGCGGGGTGCTGCCCACGGACTCTTTGCGGTGGCAGCAACCAGGAAGACCTGTGCCGCCCCTTCTGGGAGCTTCAGTGCACCAGGGTTCCAGATGGCCTTTGGTGTTTTCCTCTGGCGTCCAAGATGTGTGTGCAGAGAGCAGTCTCTTCTGGTTTCCCAGACTTGTCTGCCTCTCTGAAGGTTTAGCTCTTCCTCCCACGGGATTTGGGTGCAGAGAACTGTTTATCCGGTCTGTTTCCTTCAGGTTCCGGCGGTGTCTCAGGCGCAGGGGTCTTGCCGCTCCTGGGCCCTCCCCCGGGAGCCCAGTGGCCTTATACAGTTTCCTCTTGGGCCAGGGATGTGGGCAGGGGTGGGCAGTGTTGGTGGTCTCTTCCGCTCTGCAGCCTCAGGAGTGCCCACCTCTCCAGGCGGTGAGGTCTCTTTCCCACGGGGTCTGGGAGCAGAGAGCTGCTGCGGGCCCCAAAGGACCCATTTTAAAAATGGTCTTTGGAGATTTGAACAGGCAGTTCTTAAAATGAGAAATAAAGATGAAACATCTAAATAAACCCATCATCCTTGACAATTAAGGATTGTAATTCTTTTAAAGTGGAGATTTTATCTTACTCCAGGAAGAATGGCTAAGGTCAGCAAAACAACTGACAACGAATGCTGGAGAGGACTGGGAGAAGGAAAAGTTGCATTAACTGTTGGTGGGATTGCAAACCGGTGCAGACACCACAGATACAAGTGTGGAGAATGCTCAAAAAGTTAAGCATGAATCTACCATTTGACCCAACCATACTACTCCTCAGCATATGCCCAAAAGACTTGACATGCTACTCCATAGCTACGTGCTCAGCTGTGTTTACTGCTGCTATACTCACAGCACCTTGGAAATTGAAACAACCTAAATGACTTTCAGCTAATGAACAGGCAATAAAAAATGTGGTACAGAAAATAATGAGCTATTATTCAACTGTAAAGAAAAATAAAATAATGAACTTTGCAGTTAAATGAACAGCTCCAGAAAATATTACATTGCAGAGATAAAGCACATCCAGAAAGACAAATGTAGCATTGTAGGAACTGAAAAGTGCTATTAATAAAAGCTTCTACAGGAATCTCTGCCAAAAAAGTTTCTAAGCGTCAATTCTCTTGTTCTGAAATAAGATAGAAGGGTGAGATTTTCCTAGAAATCTTTAAACGATGAACTCATGTAAGTCTGTGTTTGATCCATGCTAGTGATTTTTTCCCACACTTCTTCCTTAATCTCAGGAAGCTGTGTTCCTCTGTTTGTGATCTTGTGTGATTGTATCCTTCCAACTACCTTCATTGTAATCATGTCATGCATGCATGGTATTTGTTATATTTTATGAGCACTTAAAATTTCCACTTTTCAGGTGTATTGTGCACTTCTACTTAGTTCCTTAATTTTTAGCAGATATTCTTGAAGTACAATATATGTACCCCTCTATCTGCGTCAGTTGCCCCTGCTAATAGGCCCTGAGTTCTTAATTCTTCGATTACAAGTAAAGGTGTATATTTTATATTGTGCTTCAGATAAACCAATTGACAATATCTGAAGAAAAGCAGTTCTTGTGGGGGAACTTGTATCTGATTCTTAAGGCAGTGGTGTATAAATTTAGGAGGACAAGGAACTATGACATACATATATTTGGTCATGTACATGATTCAGATTAAATGAACGAATGCAAATATAACCTATGGCTACCTCACCACTAACATAGAAAAAACAGTGTTTAAAGCTACCATGTCAGTTCTTCATGCTCTTGTGTGTGATAGAAGTATAATAAAGTAGGTGGCTTATAAACAGCATTTTATTTTCCCAGTTCAGGAAGTTAGGAAATGCAAGGCTGTGAAGACAGCGGATTAAATATGCAGTGAAAGATACTTCGTGGTTCATACTCAGTGATTTTAGTTGTGTCTTCACTTTAAAAAGTGCGCAAATAGTCTGACTTTAGTTTCTTTTATTCATTAAAATTTGTGTATGTGCATAATGTGTGGAGGGGTCTATGTGTCATAGCATCCTTGTGGAGGTCAGATAGTAACTGTATGGAGTCAGCTTTTCCTTCCACCTTGACATGGGATTCTGGGAACTGATTAAAATCATAAGGCTTGTTCAGCAGGCCCCTTTACCTGCTTCTCTTAATTACCAGGTTAGTTCTCTTAGTTAATTAATTAAATAGTTAATTAATTTTATTAGTTTAATTTGTTCTTTAATCTTTTCATAACGATGTAAAATGTGCTTTAATTGCTCATAACTCAAACCTATGTAACTTCCACCTCCTCTCTGGAAATCCTTTTCCCACATTTATGTCTTTATGACCCATTGGGCTTAACCAAGGTCATCTGTGTTACCACACGTTTGGAAATATTAACTGGAGCTTGGTGGGTTACTAGTGAGTACACAACCGAAAATAAAAAGTGATTCTTCCTCTCCAAGAATCATTCTGTACCTGATAATTCATCAGGAAGGAATAGGGTCCTATGAACTCCTCCCCAATTCATAATGAACTGTTCACCAATCCAAACTTGGGCAAGCCCAGTGTTTCTGTAGTGGCTATGTCATGCCATTGATATTTTGCAGGTAACATTCACAAGATATGAGTATTAGAGAGTTTATATGTTGGACAAGATCGGATCATTATAATTTTTTTAGATTTATCAGTCAAATCCACATTCAGGAGGCTGAGACAGAAGACTGTGCATTTAAACCCATTGTCTGGATTACTGTAGCAGTGAATTAGACAATCACTTTGGCTCCCGGCAGGAACTCTTTTCTCTGGATTCTCAAATAAAACACACACACACACACACACACACACACACACACACACACACACACACTGATTTTGATATGCCTTGATAGCTCAATGCCTGAGCACCTTTAAAACTTCCCTCAGCTAGTATACATTTCCCTCCATTACTCCTGGCTTAATGCTTCTAGTTCTGTGTTTTCTCTTGGCTACCCTGATACCTTCTGGGCACTTCCTCCCCTTGGGCCACTTTTCATATCCACCTACATTTTGGATGGTTTTTCTTCTGCAGCTCTAAATGGCAATTCTCCCTCTCCTTACTCTCCCTCCCACCCTAACCTAGACGTCCCCCCCTATTTCTAACTGCCCAGCCATTGGCTATAATTCTTTATTAACTACCAAAGCCAGCTAGGGATGGGGATCCTCATTGTTTGGACATGCAGATTCCTGATTTTGGGGGCTGAATTACGGCAAAGAATTAGAACCAATTCCTAACAGATTACATAATGAGACATTTTCTTAGAAAAGTAAGAATAAAAAGAAATACCTTGATTTCTACCCAAAGACTGTATGCATTAAAATACCACATTAAGGCTGGTAAGGTGGCTCAGTAGATAAAAGTGCTTGCCACCAAACCCAATATCCTGAGTTTTGTCCCTAGTAACACATGTGGTAAAAACAAAGGTTCTATAGCTCACATGCTCACACAAATACACATACATATACACAAAAAATGTAAGAAAAAATCTAAAAATGATAAGACATCACACTGTGAGCCATAAAAAAATGGACAATTACAGTGTAGCAAATAAAATTCATGAAAAAATGTATAAAAGAGAAATCACAAAACATCCAATGGGCAGTTTCTTCCCCAACCACGCATGAAACTTGTATATTGTCAAGAACTTGCTAAGAGGCTAGAGATATGGTTCAATGGTTAAGAAAATTTGCTGGTTTTGTAGAGGATCCAGATGGATGGCAGCACTCACACTGGTCTCAAACTACTTATTACTCCAGCTTCAGAATATCTCATGGCATCTGCTAACTTCACACATTTGATATACACTCACACAGACCCACTAGCAAACACTAACAAACACACACACACAAACACACACACACACACACACACACACACACAGAGAGAGAGAGAGAGAGAGAGAGAGAGAGAGAGAGAGAGAGAAGAAACACAAATGAATCTAAAAGAAACTCCATAAAGGCAGAGATAGGAATGATGTTGTCACCAAAATATATATCTAGACATCGTACTCAATTTTCTAGAAATGTTTAGGTGGCGAGAAGCCTAGTCCAACCTGGATACCCATTATTGATGGAATGGGATAAGGAAATGCTGATAGGAGAGTTCATTTTCTTTCTTTCTCTGTGTGTGCACATGAGTACCTGAGTGTATGAATGTGATTGTGTGTGTGTGTGCACATGTGTATGTGCACGCATGCTGTAGATGTGTTTGTGTAGGTGAACTAGAGGAGAACTTTCAGCATACTATCTAATTCTTTATTTAATAAACCAGGTTCAGTTAAATGCCCTGGCTCAGAAGAATAACTGAGACTGGTGTTATGCCTGTGGCCATTATGCCCCCTCTGTCTTCACGTCTCTGCTCCCTACGATTCTGGGGCTACAGACATGCACAGCTATGTCTATATTTTATGTGGGTGCAGGGTATTTAAACTCATGTCCTCATAATTACACAGTCATGCTCTTATCCACAGAGTCATCTCCCTGGGTTCTTGATGAGGTTTTCTGCAAACGTGAAAATCTAAGGTGAGATCTAAAAGAAGAGCAAAGAATGATTAGAAGGAGCATGAGAGGAAGAGGTATCCCAAACAAAAGAAGGAGAGAGGAAAGGAGAAAGTGGGGATAAAGGAAAGAGAAAGAGAGAAGGAGGCAGGTATACAGAAAGGGAAAAGAAATGAAAACCAATAATAGATATTAATATGTGATATAGATAGCTGATCAATAGACAGACAGATAATCTATTGACAAGAATGAGGGTGGTGCATCTCTAGGTCCCTAGCCATCCTGGACTTACAGGACCATGAACTCTTCATCCCCAGGCAGGTTCAGTGCAGAGCAGAGGCGTCTGGGAACCTTCCCCGTGGGAAGGCACCCACAGAGATAAAACTCCTGTCCTTCTCATTACAGCTCCAGTGTTCTATGCACAGGGCTCTACGGACTGCACTATAGACCATCTCCACATTTCCCCACTAAGGTGAGTGGAGTCCTTTCTTCCAGGAGGAATAGGCCAAGTGCCATGGAGACTAAACAGTGGAAGACCAAGCTAAATAAAGGGCAGAGAGACCTTGAACTCTGGGCCTGAAGAGGAAGGTAGGACAAGGTAGTGTGGGTTATCTACTAACAGGAATCTGTTTCTAGCTGTGAGGGCTTATCCTGATTCTCAGTGACCAGTTCAATCTCTTTATTTCTCCTTCATTCCCTGTTCCAGTCATGACTTCCAGGGTCCATATTTGGGTGAAGCATATTTTCATGCTGGATGGAAGGGAGGACATTTCTGAGATACGGAAATAAAAACTATCTGTCCTGTGAGTTTGTGCCACTTGTTGATATGTGTGTGTGTGTGTGAGTGTGTGTGTGTGTGTGAGTGTGTGTGTGAGTGTGTGTGTGTGAGAGAGAGAGGGTGTGTATGGGTGTGAGTGTGTGTGTGAGTGTGTGTGTGAGAGAGAGGGTGTGTATGGGTGTGAGTGTGTGTGTGAGTGTGTGTGAGTGTGAGTGAGTGTGAGTGTGTGTGAGTGTGAGTGTGTGAATGTGTGTGAGTGTGTGTGAGTGTGTGTGTGTGAGAGAGAGGGTGTGTATGGGTGTGAGTGTGTGTGTGAGTGTGTGTGAGTGTGAGTGTGTGAGTGTGTGTGAGTGTGTGTGAGTGTGAGTGTGTGTGAGTGTGTGTGTGAGTGTGTGTGTGAGTGTGAGTGTGTGTGTGAGTGTGAGTGTGTGTGTGTTTGTGTGTGTGTGTGAGTGTGTTGCTCCTCTGTTAGAATGTCATCACTGCCACAGCAAGTTGTTATAAAAATGGTAGCTTAAAACAACATAAATTAACTCTCATAGGCTTGAAAACTAGCAACTCAATATCAAAGGATCAACAGGACCACGCATCCTCTGAAGACACTAAGGGAGACTCCTTGTGATTTCTAGCTTCCAGTGACAGCATCATTCCAATCCTTGTCTTTATCTTTACAATCTCTCTTTATTCGACTTCTTTTTTTATTTTTAGAAGCCATTCGTTTATTTATTGTGAATGTATGAGTGTAGGCATGCATGTGTCACAAGGCACAGAAATCAGACTCACATCTCACCTTTCACCTACTATGCGAGTCCTAGAGGTCAAACTTGGGTCATCAAGTTTGGCAGCCAGCACATTTACCTACTAAACCATCTTACTAGCCCCTACTTTTCTTATAAGGATGCTGGTCTCTGTATATAAATCACATTATAATCTAGGATGGACTTATCTCAAGATCCCCATCTTGGTTAAAATCTGCAAAGATCCTATTTCCAAGTAAGGTCACAGGGCGAGGTTGCATGTGGACCTGTACCCCCAGAAGACATGGTTCAGCCGAAACAACTCCATCAGATGTGTGGATGCTATTTGTCCTTCATTTTCTGACCTCTCAGATAAGCACCAGGTATCCACTAAATCCTCAGTAGGTGTGAACAGAGTGAAGCATTGTCTCCACTTTTGGCTGTTTATGGGGTTCAACCTACAGTGTGCACACACTTCAGAAGCAGGATATGGTCCACTGCCTGACATTTTCCACTTTTGTACTTTGGGTGACAGCTTTAGGTCTATGACAGACCTATAGGCAGTCAGAGGTACATAGGTTTTTGTGATGTTCCCCTTTGTAAGGGAGGGCATTAGAAAGCAGGATTAGGGTGGGGAGGTAGTGCTCTGCCTGGGTTTTGTGTCTGTGAAAATAGCCTTTCCTTTTCCATAAATCCAGTTTCCTGTAGGTGACTCGAAATGCCAACCCTCTTGGAGAATCTTGTGAAGAAGTTGATCTGAAAAAGTGTAGATTTTTCATTTGTGGAGCATATACCAGAAACAAAGGGCACAGGCTTTCTGTAATTTTTAGTAAAATTTGCACATTTAGGAACCTGTGAGTGTTGACTGTTGGAAAGCATGCAGGAGCAGAGGAATAATTAGCCTGGAGTGGGGGTGAGATCCTTGGATGTCATGTACCCTTATGAATCACCTGTCATATGACTGACAGCTTACACACTTCAATCAGCAATAGGAATAAATAATGGTGATTCTAACAATGACAGCTGGCAGGCTTTATGCCGAGCACCTGCCATGGCCACCCCCTCAGGGATCCAATGAGGTCATGTATTTGGTCAACAGAATGCTCAAGTAAAATCTGTGACTGGAGCCATAGATCTGTATGATTCCACAACCAGTAGTCAACTGTGAGAATTATCTCTACTGTAGGGAAAGACGGGGGGAAAGGTAAGGAAAATGAGGAGATACAGTGATTCAAGAGATGGGACAGTAACAGACACACAGGAAGTGAGGTCCAGAAATGGCAGGTGATGGGTGGGGAGGATGGAGAAAAGAGGGAGATGGGAAGTCTCTGGGGAGGAGGGCAGAATGGGAGAGGGGACTTTTGGGGTGTAAATAAATAAATAAAATTGAAAACAAAGAGTTATCTCTAGTGCTAGGTATGAGCTCAGCTGGAAAGGTTTCCAATATCTTCTAAGTGCTTCTTTCATTTGTGTATGACCCTTTCTTGAGTAAAGATAAAATGTCCATTTTCCAGTGTTCTAATCTTGGCTCAGAAGTCAGGTCTTGCAAAAATCCTCTTTGCCTGGTAGAGTCAAGTATGAAATTTTGGAGTGAATCTTGTTGCATAGTGAACATATGAAAATCTGTTATCAAAACAGTAGCTTTATTAGTCGATGACAGACAGACATACATGCACGCATGAAAAACATCTACATAAAAATTCTCGTGAAATTTAAAATGCAGGCTTTTAAGTTCATTGCATTCCACCATGTGACATTTTTTTTTCTTTTTTTCGGAGCTGGGGACCGAACCCAGGGCCTTGCACTTACTAGGCAAGCGCTCTACCACTGAGCTAAATCCCCAACCCCATGTGACATTTTAAACTCTATGTTTGTATGTGTGTGTGTGTGTGTGTGTGTGTGTGTACGTGCAAGTATGCATATGCATGTGCCTATGCATGTGTACAGGAGTGTGTGGAGGTCAGAGAACAACTTGCAATTTGTCTCTCCTACCAGGATCAAACACAGGTTGGAAGGCTTAGTGGAACCATTCTCAGATTGGGCTTTTGTTTTCCAATGTTTAGTCTTTCAAAAAGTCCTTTCTCAGCCATAAAGACCACCCAATATCTCTTTGAGTAACCATGCCTTTGTCTTTAATACTAATATTTGAAGTTTTATTATGTTATTTGTTCATGTCCTCTCTGTGTCTGTGCCTGTGTCTGTGTGTTCTTCAAATATGCAAGAACATGCATTTGGAGGTCAGAGGACAACTCGTGAGAGTTGGTTCCCTCCTGAGGGAGGGTCCTAGGGGTCCTGAGGATTGAACTCAGATCTTAAGGCTTGGCAGCAAATGCCTTTAGCCAACAAGCCATCTTGACATTTCTTTCGATGTTCCCTATTCTCTCTGATTATGACCTCACAGGGAGGCCAGCTTTGCTATCATCTCTGTAGAAAGAAACTTTCCCCCACAGCATCCTCTAAACAATTCCCTCTTTGGCTATGAACTTGTGCTGTAAGAAAGACATCTTTGTACTCCTCAGTAGCTGATATCCCCCCCCCCTTGAAGTGCCAGTCTGTTTGCCATTGCTCTAATCACTATTGCATTGTTTGAAAGGTTTACTCATCTGACTCAGTGTCCTGGAGGGGACTTTCCTTCCTGCTCTTCATAATTTTCAAAGTTTACTTAATTATTCATGGATCTCTTCTCTGTTATGGAAGTTCGTTTTGTTAATTTTTCACATTGTCAAAAAATCCAGCTGCAGTTCTGAGAGTACATTTTTTAGTTCACCTCAGGATGAATTAACGTTTTTCTATTATAGTCTATCAATATCATCAACTTATATAAATTAGCTGTTTTCTGGTCCTGGGAGGTGTAATTGGTCTCCACAGAGGACTTTTATGAACCAGATTAAACTAATTCCTATATTTGATCAATTTTGTTGCTATTTTGAATAGAAACAGATTTTGTTTTTACTCTATTACTTTTCAGATAACTTTGTTGTTGTCATCCCCCAAAAAACACAAGCAGAAATTATTTTATTATATTTTAAATTTTTATTTTATTTTTAATTATAGTATGGGTGGGTGGGTGTACATGACTGCAGGTTCCTGCAGAAGCCAGAGGAGTCAGGTGTCCTGGAGCTCCTTGTGAGCAGCCCAGTATGTGTGCTGGGCTTCCAACTTGGAGCCTCTGAACCTCACCTACCTTCTCTTCAGAGCATGCCACATAATCTTAATATTAGTACACAGCTATTATCATACAAAAATACTTTTAAACAAAATGCGGGTCTTAAATTTCATTGCTTTTTCTGTTAAGATCCTTTCAATGTTCTTGTATTTCACTTTGATTTAGTTCTTAATAGTTTCCTTTCAATTTCTTCCCCCCCTCTTCTCTTATTTGTGTGTGCATGTGTTATGAGTATGATGTATGTGGCTCTAGTGTATGTGTATATGCATGTGCAGGTGCCGAGGCCAGAGGAGGACTTCAGGTGTCCTCTATCACTTTCAAATTATTGCTGTGAGACACTCTCTTACTAAATCAGGTTTAGTTCCTAGCATGCATGTTGAGTGTTCCACAAGTGTTTGTGACTCTAGTTCCAGGGATCAAACACACTCTTTTCACCTCTATAGGCATTTGCATGCATATACACATGTGTGTGTGCGTGCACATGTGTGAAACTATGTGTTTCTGCTCCTGTACTTGTATGTAGTAGCCAGGGACTAACCTTAGACATCATTCTTCAGATACCATCCACTTTCTTTTCTGAGTCAGGGTCTCTGCTTGGACCTCAAGCTTACTGACAAGGTTATACTGGGAGATTAGTGATACCCAGGAATCTTCCTTTCCTCCACCTGCCCAGAGATTCTAAGTGGAACTTATCACATCCAGCCTTTTAAATGTGGGTTACAGAACTGAACTCAGATCTATTGCATGGCAAACAATCTAACAACTGACTTATATCCCTAGCCCCTTATCATTATTCTTTAATAATGCAGTATAACAGCTATTTATATGATGTGTCTATTGTAGTATATATTTTAAGTTATCTAGATATTATTCAAAATCTGGAGAGAATCTGCATAACCTATGCATATACCACCTCCTTTTACATAATTCACTTGAGTAGCCAAAGATTTTGGTGCATGTTGGACAGTGTTGGAAGTAATTATTTGCAAATACAACTGTAAAAATACATTTTTTTCAGTTAGGTAGAATAATCATGTTTAGACAGTTAAAGAAGCCTCTCAGATATCTTTCTAAGAACAACACACACACACACACACACACACACACACACACACACACACACACACACACACTAGCACACCATGATCTTAATTAGTTTCTGATATTCCTTCATCCCTTTCAGGTATGGCTGTCACATTGGGGCTAAATTACACCTTTGTGTCAGAGTTCATCCTCATTGGCTTCTCTACCTTCCCTCATCTTCAACTAATGTTCTTCCTGCTGTTCCTGCTCATGTACCTCGTCACACTGCTAGGCAACCTGCTCATCATGGCCACCATCTGGAGTGAACACAGTCTCCACACACCCATGTACCTCTTCCTGTGCGCCCTCTCCATCTCTGAGATTTTCTACACCTTTGCCATCATCCCACGCATGTTGGCCGACCTGCTCTCTGCACTTCACTCCATCGCCCTTCTGGCCTGTGCCAGCCAGATGTTCTTCTCCTTCACGTTTGGCTTCACCCACTCCTTTCTACTCACCGTCATGGGCTATGACCGCTATGTGGCTATCTGTCACCCACTGAGATACAATGTGCTCATGAGCCCCCGTGGCTGTGCCTGCCTGGTTGCCTGGTCCTGGGTTGGTGGATCATTTATGGGGACAGTGGTGACAACAGCCATTTTCAACCTCACGTTCTGTGGACCCAATGAGATCCACCATTTCTTCTGTCATGTTCCACCTCTACTGAAGTTGGCATGTGGAGAGAATGTGCTGGAAGTGACAAGGGGTGTGGGGATGGTATGCATCACAGCCCTCCTGGGATGCTTTCTCCTCATCCTCCTCTCCTATGCCTTCATTGTGGCTACCATCTTGAAGATACCATCAGCTGAGGGTCGGCACAAGGCTTTCTCCACATGTGCATCCCACCTCACAGTAGTGGTTGTACATTATGGCTTTGCCTCTGTCATCTACCTCAAGCCTAAGGGTCCCAAGTCTCTGGAAGGAGATACTCTGATGGGTATCACCTATACAGTCCTCACCCCTTTCCTTAGTCCTATCATCTTCAGCCTCAGGAACAAGGAGCTGAAAGTGACTATGAAGAAAGCTTTCCTCAACAAATTATTTCTGCAGAACCCCTGAAGAGAATGGCTTACCAGTGGGAATGTAGTAGGGAAAAACTCTTTTGTTCTTCTCCCTTTGTCCTCCCATTCTGTTTCTCTTTTTCTATACATTCTCTTTTGCCCTCTTCTTTTGTTCCTCTCCACTCTCATCCTCCTCCTTCCCCTTGACCCCTTTCCTTCTTAATAGTTACATGTGTCACAGTCCTAAACTTAACCTACCATATACTTTACCATTTTAGCATTCATATAATCAGTATCTGCCACTTTAGAACATTTTAATCTCAATTAATCCCCTCCACTAAATCCTATCTGAGTGTTGTACAAATATAATCTCAGTACGTGGTAGACTGAGGAGGATAACAAGAACAAGACCAGCCTCAACTATACTATATGGTAAGGGCATACCTGGTCTATATAATGAGACTCTGTCTCAAAGAGCAGGGAGCTGAAGAGAGATCTTTTGTGTGTTTGTGTACATGCTGGCGTGCATGTATGTATGAACACAGAGGAGTGTAGTTCATCCAGAGCGCTGTCTACCTTTCTCTTTTCTCCTTTCCTATTCTTTCATTTACTCCCCCCATCCTCCTCCCCCTCTCCCTCCCCCTTTCTGTCTCCTCCTTTTTTTTCTTCATTTTTTTAGTTTTTCAAGACAAGGTTTCTCTGTGTAGTATTGGCTGTTCTGCAACTCACTCTCTAGACAGGCTATCTTCGACCTCAGTAATATGCCTGCCCTCCTGAGTGCTGGGATTAAAGGCATGTGCCACCACTACTTAGCATAACTGTCTAGTTTTTATTTATGAGACAGGGTCTCTCACTGAATATGGGATTCACCAAGTAGGGTAGTCTTGCTGGCCCTACTTGCAAGCCCCAGGGATGATTCTGTTTCTGCCTCAGCAGAGTTGGAATACAAGTGCATACCACCACTTACAGTGAATACTGGGGATCAAACTCAGGTCTTCAACCTTGTGAGGCTGTGAGGTTTTCTGATTGAACCAAGTCTCCAACTTGGAAGAAACTTTGTCTTTTTCTTTTTCTTTCTTTTTTTTTTTTCAGAGCTGAGGACCGAACCCAGGGCTTTGCACTTGCTAGGCAAGTGCTCTACCACTGAGCTAAATCCCCAACCACTGGAAGAAACTTTTAATCTTCAACCGTTGCTCTTTTTTGCTCATTCTCTCATGATCACTAATATACTGTATCTATGGATTTGTTTCTTTGAGGTGTTTTAAATTGATAAAATCATATAATATATATTCTTTTATGCTGGCCCTTTCTGCACAGCATCATGTCTTCAGGATCCTTTCATACTGTAGTATGGATTAGTGCATAATTGCTTTTCATAGATACCTGCTGCTACTCCACTCATTGGTGGTCTACATTCACCCAACAACTGTTGCACATTTGCATTGTCTTCATCTTTGGGACTATTATGAATTATAATGCTGCTATAAATGTATATGCACAGGTTTTTTTCTGAATGTATGTCTTCATAACTTCATGTGCATGCGTGTGTGTATAGGCACGCACATATTGAAATAGAATTTATGGGTAATAGAATACATTTTTGCTCAATCTTTTTTGAGGAACTGCCATAGTGTTTTCCAAAGTAACTACCTCATTTTATATTCATGCCCTCTGAGTATGCCATCTGATTTCTCTACATCCCTGACAAATCCTCATTATTTCCTGACTTTTTGATTATAGTTACTCTGACATATTTTCATTAATTTAATTTTATTTAAAAATGTATAATTTTATGTTATTTATTGTGTGTATTATGTGGATCTATCGTGAAGTGGAAGTCAGAGGACGACTTCGTAGAGTTAGTTCTCTCTTCCGTTTCACTGCATTCAAACTCAGGACTCTCCCTACCTTCCATGGCTAGCACCTTCACCCAGTGAGACACTGTGTTGGCACCTTCATTTTAATTACAATTTACTGTGCTAGTACTCAGATCCAGGGGGTAGCATTTCCTAGGCAGGCATTCTACTACTGGGCTATATTCCTGGCCTTATAGGGAGTTTGATTTACATTTTCCTGAAGAACATGAGAGGTCTTAAGCAAAGCAAGTAAAAATATTTGAGTTGTTTTACTTTACAGAGGAGGTAGTGTAATTAGTTCAAGTTTGAAGATGAGCAAAGTGAACTATAAAGAGTCAGGGAAAGTCTTACCCAGTAAGCTACAAAGTTAGAGTGGAACGTATTCTTTGAGTTGATGTTGAGTGTTAGACGCATCTTTCTCATGGATGATGAGTCAGGGAACCAGGAAGAGAAGGTTCATGGGGAGCAAGAGAAAAAATCCGGAATCAACCAAATGAAGTAAAAAATGAAGGGACATACTCCTGATACGGTTTGGAGAGAAGTATTCAACATGTAAGGTTTGGGAGGAGGTACATTGTGAATGTAAACAAGCTGGGTATCATGTTTTAAGGGGGAGGTAGTAGGTTTGTTAGTATATAAAAAAAAGAGCATTATAAGTAAAGATAGGGAAAGTTTTTACTATCCCAATATGTAGAACCAGCAATATTTGACACATCTTTTTTAGATCTTAGAATATACCCATGTATATAATAAAATATCATGGGCATAGGACCCAAATGTAAACACAAAATTTATTTATGTTTTATAAGCATCCTATGCACAAATTTAATGCAACCTCATGCAATAGTTTCACTGTAACTGCATTTGGTCTGTGTGACCTTTCACACACAAATGTGGAATTTTCCACTTGTAGAATCATGAGACATGGTTCAGATTCTGAACTTTCATATTAGGAATGCTTAAGCTATGACAAATTATTTATCCTAAAATAGTCATGCCCTCTTCTAAAGGCAGATTTTTGGGCCAGAGAGATGGAATAGAAGTAATGAGTACTTGATTGTTTAATCCATGGCACTCACTTGGTAGAAGAGAGTCTGCTTCCACGAATGTGTGGGACCTCTACATGTGTGGCATGGAATGTGTGTACATATACACCTCTCCTCCACTCCTATCCCTAGTAAATAAATGCTTCTAAAAATGAAGTGCAAGTTCCTTGGTTATATTGAAAATTGCAGGGTGGTTAGTCACAGTACTTGGGAGAGGAACATTTTTTTTCCTATAAAACATGAGGATTTTCTGATGCTAAGCTCTCCCACTCATCAATGTGTGGAATTGTCACAGATGAGGAAACTCCTGAAGTATGGTTAATGTTCCTCTGGCAAAATTGCTAACAGCAAAGAGGACTTATCAGTTTCACCTTTTCTAAGGTTTTTGTTTGCTTGGGTTTGTCTGTCTGTCTGTCTGTCTGTTTGTTTTTGAGGCAAGGTTTCTTAGTGTAGTCCTGGATGTCCTGGAACCCACTCTAAAAATCAAGCTAGCTTAAAACTCAGAAATCCTCCTGCCCCTGCCTCACTAGTGCTGGGATTAAAGTTGTGCACCACTACGCATGGCTAACTAGAAACTTCACTGTGGTTTCCCATAGTCATTAGAGGAAAAGGCGACTAGTTGATTAATTAGTTAAATATCAATTAAACATAAAAGTAAGACAAACTTTGGGTTAGCAAGATGGCTTAGCTCGTAAAGGCACTTGGTGTGCCAAGCCTGACGAAGTGAGTTTTAGCCCTGGACTCAGGACTTGGAAGAAGAAATCTTCTGCAAGTTGCTTTGTGACACACACACATGCGCCTTTGAATACACAATAAAACACACACACATACATACATACATACACACACACATACACACACACACACAAACACACACAGAGTTAAAACATGTTTAATTAAAACAGATTATATTCTTTTTTTAGTTAGCATTAGTTGCTGTGTAAATTTAAAACAGCTAAAAGGTTTACTGTATAAATGTCATACTTCTAGACTTAGATCATGGTGAGGGAGACAAGAAAGGGAAGCATGCTACGCCTTCATTTAAAATGTTGATATACTTGTTCATATGGATTTTAAAATTTATTTTTTAAATGGATGTAGCACAAGCTTGTAATTTCAGCATTTGGGAAACGGGGGTAGGAAGATCATGAGTTCAAGGACATCCTCAAGTATAGACCAAATCTGAGGCTCATTTAGAACATATAAGACTGTCATCAAAAATTAATTTTGATCTAACATGCATCATATTGTCAAGCTGTATCATATTATATATATGGCATATTATATATATTGTACCATTATAATATATATAATAATTCAATAATTTTAATAACCAACATAAATAATGTTTAATATAATACTTTTTACTCAATAACATATCCATTTTAATATATATATGGTATATCATTTAGGATGACAACCTATATACTGTAGAAAAGAAGATAGCCCCCAACTCTGACTACTAACATTAGTCATTCCCACCAGTATCCACGAGCCCTGCCCTCATCCCTATTAATCAGCTTCTAATGTTTGGAGTCCCACACACCCTGTATTCTTTACTGTTTGCTCTTCCTTCTTAATGGTTCCCTCTGTGGATTCTTTTGTCTCCCCAAGGCTAAGCCCAGAGAGGCAATTAAAGGGTATGTGTACAGAGATGGGCCTGTTGACATGGAGGTCCCCAGGCTTTCAGACACCCCTTACCAAACTAATTGGAGCTAAGCATGCTGACACTAATTGCCAGAGAATAAGGCCAGTTTGTAAAATGAGAACCAAGACCTTAATCCCATGGTTCTGCTTTCCTTCCACATTGATCCAATTCCCTTGCTTGTGGATGAAATTTCAAGCTCCTAGTCATGGATATTTTTTTCTATCATTTTCCTTCAAACTCTCCAGGTTGTCTCTACCCAGTGGTCAGAAGGAACTTCCTAAAGGGAAACGAGGAAAACACTGCTCTGTTGAGCCTTTTTCTTCATCTTCTCTTCCTCCTCTTCTTCATCTCCCCCTCCTCCTTTTCCCTACCCCTCCTCATCTCCTTCTTCTAGATATATTGTGAGAACTCTAAGGTACACCCAGAGCCACCTTACACACCATCAATCCCTGGTTCTTTCAGCTTTCTAGCCACAGCACCCTTTTGTGGAAAAACCAAGTGAATTCACACTCAGGATGCTTACATTTGCTCCAGCATCTATCCGGGATTCCATTTCTTCTATTTCTACATGCATTAAGGCCTGACCTGAATGCCACCTCCTTGGGAATGTCTTCAGTGACTTCCTCCCAATGACTCACCCCCTCTATTAAAATCAATCTTTGCACCTCATTTATTTACCTCAATATCTTGTTAAAATGTATTATACATATTAATGAGTACAATCTCCTGTGGCTATCCATGAGAAATGGCTCTAGGATACCCCTGCCTTATACCAAATTCTTAAGATATTCAAATTCTTAACATAAAATGCTGTGATATGCAATAGAAATCCAAAATAATCCAAGTACTTTATATCACCTATAGATTATTTGAAAAAGGTAGAATAATGTAAACACTCTAGAAATAGTCATTATCCTATATTGTTTAGGCAATAACCAGAAAACAGTATAAATGCCATTTTTAAATATGTTCTGGGCCAGTGAGATGATTTGGTGGGTAAAAGTGATTGTCACCAAACCTGGTGGCCTGAGTTAGTTCCCTAAGTCCAACATGACGGAAAGAGAAAACTGATTCCTACAAATTGTTCCTCTACATATTCACAGATATACAACACATACACATATCATACACCTATAAATAAGTACATGTAGTTGTTTAATATTTTCAATCTGGATTTGGTTAAATCTGAGGATACAGAGCCTAAGTAGAGGTCTGAATACATAGTTGTTATAGATATATCTTATACTAACATTTGTATGGCACATATAACACATATATAACCTATACTTGATATCTTTCTATATATGTCATATACAGGTAATATAGGTATGTAACACACACACACACACACACACACACACACACACACACACATACATTCCCTGTCAAGTGTAACGACTGAGATTGCTGTTCTTATCTAATTGGGTCACAGTTTTATTTATTTTTAAGAGTTCACATTTATTTTCGAGTGTGTGTGTGTGTGTGTGTGTGTGTGTGTGTGTGTGTGTGTGTGTGTGTAATGCAGGTTTGTGTATGTAAGTTAGGGCCTACAATAGCCAGAACAGGGTGGGTTCCTGGGAGCTGGAGTTAGAGGTATTTGTGAGCTTCCTGATGTGGGTGCTGGAAATTGAACCTGGGTTCAATAACAGCATGCACTTTTAACCACTGTTACCTCTCTTCACACCTGTTTTAATGTTTTAACCTTAGCAGTGGGAAATGGTCTAATACACAGCAAGAGCTCAATATATTTTGTTGAGTACATATAGCCAGGCTTGCCAGCTACTTTATTTTCCCTGTGCATGTACAGGGCCAGTAGAGTGACAGGGCTGTTCTGTGTGTTGTAAGACACCAAACAGCATTCCTGTCCAGGTCCAGATGGGTTCAGTGCAGAATTCTATCAGACCTTCAGAGAAGACCTCATACCAATACTCTCCAAACTATTCCACAAAATTGAAACAGACAAAGCGCTACCGAATTCCTTCTATGAAGCCACAATTACTCCATAGAAAAGTGGAAGGGGGGTTAGGGGGATATTGGCCCAGAAACCGGGAAGAGGAGTAACAATTGAAATGTAAATAAGAAATACTCAAGTTAATAAAGACTAAAAAAAAAAGAGAGAGAGAGAAAATAGTTTGAAGCTGCTCCATTCATCTTTCATCAATATTTTAATTTATATTTTCAAATTTTAACAAACTATTATAAGAATAAAGCAGAGATTATATCATACTGTTTAATCATTTTTTAACAACGGCTATTTATGTTTTCATAGTCTTGCTTTTTTTCTTTTTCTTTAAGAACAATTCTGTTATATCTGAAAAGATCAACTTATTCTCTATTTGACTAAAATAAATTTTAATGCTTCTGTTTTTCACAAAAAAATTAAAAAGAAAAAACGAAATACCCAAGTTAATAAAGATGAAAAAAAAAGATCTTTACCAATCCTACAACTGATAGAGGGCTTATATCTAAAATATACAAAGAACTCACAAAGTTAGACTGCAGGGAGACAAATAACCCTATTAAAAATAGGGTTCAGGGGCCTGGGGATTTAGCTCAGTGGTAGAGCGCTTACCTAGGAAGTGCAAGGCCCTGGGTTCGGTCCCCAGCTCAGAAAAAAAGAACCAAAAAAAAAATAGGGTTCAGGAGAAAGGAGGAAGAGACAGGAGGGAGAGGGTGAGAAGCCATGGCATGTGATGTTAAGATTCTGCTCTGTGTATTTACAGGTTGTTATTAATGTTCTTAAGGGATGGATGGTACTGGGCATTGTATGACTAGGTGGGCAATTATATTTTACCAATTGGGTCAAAGGTTATTGTGTCATGTGTCCTTTTATCTGATGGTTTGAGTGTAGGAAAGTGTGCAGGAGACAATGGGCCGCCACAGATTCCTCTCAGACATCTTGGGGTTCTGAGGTGCCAGACCTAGAGCAGGTAAAAGACAACCTTACTTTTTTATTTTTTTATATTTTTACAACAACAGATGGCGAAATAATGTGATGGGCAAGAATCCACTAGTAATCCTAAGAGTTGATAGTTTTTATTTTCTAAGTAAGAGGAGGCCAGCATCATGTGATGTTTTGATGTGATCATGTGATATCCCAAGCGTGGGGAATTTAACAAAGAAACAGGGAAATAGCCTGGGCTGGCAGGCTGTAGGTCCCAGGCTGTGTGATAAGTAATGGCAGCTCAGAGAGGTAGAGATTAGAAGCTGCTTTTTAAAGAATGTTGTTTAGAAAGTGTTTCAGGATACTCATATTCTTTTTAAAGTGGGCTCCAGGGGAATTTTGGGTTGAAATCCTAGTTAGACAAGCTACTTCTAAATTACAGGTATTATTAAAAGGTGATTAAGTTTGTTTTTAGAAAGAAGAGAGTAAAGAGATTTTCTGAATCAGGTGAGGATTTTCATCCATAGTTCAGAACTTAGATAGGGAAAAATTAGTCATGACTTCCAAGTAGAGAGTTGTGATAAATGTCTGTAACACCAGGCAGAGTGAATGCAGACATATACTGTAGAAGTTATTAAGGTTAAAGAAAAATCTGTGGCTCTGGGTAGAGAGCTTAGCAGATGCATATATTTTGGGTTAAAGTCCTGAGTTTTAAGTTGCTTATTGGTATTAGAATTGACAGAAGGTGTTTAAGTTTGTTTTAAGGAGAGTACAGAGATTATCCGAATCATGTGGGGATTTTCATCCATGGTTCAGAACTTAGGGAAAAATTAGTCACTGGCTCCAAATAGAGTATTGTGATATTTACAAGTTATTAAGGTTAAGTAAAAATCTGTGGCTCCAGCTAGAGAGTTTGACAGGTTGAGATATTTTGGGCTAAAGTCCTGGTTTGATATGTTGCCTATTGATATTGGAATTGATAGAAGGTATTTGGTTTCTTTTATGAATTACCCCGCTAAAGGCCATATGGATCGTTGATGCTGGCTAGCGAGGGTTTGTGGTTATTTTTTATATCTACCACAACAAGAAGCTCATATTCTCTTAACATGGGCTCCACAGGAATTTTGGGTTAATTTCCTGATATCACAGAGTACAAAAGCCTATCATGCTCATTGTTTAGCTTACTTCCTTTTTTAAAATTTGTTTAGTCTTCATGATGAGTGTGACTTTGAGTTTTATGGTTATATTATTACTCTGGGAGAGAGTGCAAGATACAAGCTTCTCTGGTTACAGACTAAGGAACACAGTATTTTGGGAGAAAGATTTTGTCTTTGTGTTTTTAAAAAGTGTGTTTAGGCTCCGGAAACCTCACAGAGTCATACTGATCAGATTTGATAGACGTAGACTGCCTGAAAAACTTAATGCAGGAGAATCAAACAAAAAGAGATCTCGATTCTAAACTTTAGTCTTGAGAGTTGTATTTTACAGATTGTGCCTACTTGGATTCCTTGTTTCAAAGACTTTCAGCTGGGTCCAGTCAGAACACATGGGCTACAGCATTTGCTTCATTCTTCTTACCCCCTACCCCCAAGGATATCTCAATGCCCATGTACATCTTGAAGAAATTATAGAGGAGTCATCGCCCCAATTCCCTGGACTTTGGGGGGCTTAAAGTGGTTATTCTAAAGTTGTTTTTATGAGGAATTTAGAATTGGTTGTAATTTAACAGGGAAGATTTAGCTAGATTGAGTTGTACAGTCATAATCTCATTTGGTAACCAAGCTAAAATTGTATCTTTTCTTTGATATACAATTTATTTGTTAGAAGAGTTTAAAAGTACAAGGTTTAGAACAGTCCTTCTCATGATGTCATTATAAACTTCTGAGTTGATTACACCTGTGAGTTAAGGGCCAAATGGCAAACATATTGCTGACTTTGTGAGACCACTTTCAAGATATTAAGATATAAAGACAACAGTACAGATTGTCTTATATAGGTAGTTGGTTTTCAAAAACGTCAGAAATCCACAAAATTTGAGATTTAAAGTTATTTATCTTTTTGAGACATATCTGCTCCTAACAGTTCCCCTTTGGTGGATTTAACGAAGAATTTGCACATCTCTACCTCCAGGTGAGGCAATACTTTGTGTCTAGGCAGCCACTGGACAAAACTACCTGTTTCATCTGCAGACTAATACTGTCCAGAAAAGGACAAATTATGCAGAATAGTTGACTGATAAGCTCTGTCAAGACAGGGTGATCAGCCCTTCAAAAATCTGCATTTCAACAGTCTGTCAGTTGATTTTGAGCCAGAAGGCTGAAGACTTGTTCTCACATGTTGCTAACAGGGGACTGTGCTAGTGGAGATTTACCTCTACAACCTCTCAGTTTTGGAAGTCATGATAGGCTTCCTATGTTTATAGATAATTGGTCTTTCTCAGATTTCTGATGGGGTTGAAGACTGATTATAGTCTCATACTCTATCAGGCTGTTTAACTCTGAAAATACATATTTTATTGGATAGTTATCAGATAATATACAAGCTAGCCAAGATATAATATAGATTTTAAGCCTTTCTTAAGCTGGAATGGATAGCTAAATGTTTTTGTTTAACTGATATAGTGATGGACTGGGTGTTAAGTATATCATGGTTTATAAATTGTAGAATGTTAATAATTGTACTCAATTTATATATAAGTGAAAAGACTTTTTAACTGGATAAAAAGGGGGCAATGTTGTGGTTTGCCCTGGAGTTCTCTGTATTTTGATGCTAATTCCACTGCTCCAAGGATAGCTGCCTAGTTACATACTCAGGAATCAGGTGACTTCACCAGAACCTTCTCCCCATTGAATTTATAAATCACAGGTGAGGGGCAGGTACAAGATAGAAGGAGGCCTGTCGGAGGAGAAGGAAGGATGAGCAGGAGAGAAGTTTGAAGAAGAGGAGACTGGAAGGGAAGGAGGAGACGGGAGGAAGAAAGAGGGAAGCCATGGCAGGACAATGGAGGCTGACATTAAGATTCTGCTCTGTGCTGCCCCACATGTGGCCCATGCATATACAGCCACCCAATTAGACAAGATGGATGAAGCAAAGAAGTGCAGACTAACAGGAGCCGGATGTAGATCTCTCCTAGAGACACAGCCAGAACACAGCAAATACAGTGGCGAATGCCAGCAGCAAACCACTGAACTGAGAATAGGACCCCTGTTGAAGGAATCGGAGAAATAACTGGAAGAGCTCGAAGGGGCTAGAGACCCCTTATGAACAACAATGCCAAGCAACCAGAGCTTCCAGGGACTAAGCCACTACCTAAAGACTATACATGGACTGACCCTGGACTCTGACCTCATAGGCAGCAATGAATATCCTTGTAAGATCACCAGTGAAAGACTGAACCCCAGTGAACGTGATTGTTGGGGGGAGGGCGGCAATGGGGGGAGAGTGGGGAGGGGAACACCCATCAAGAAGGGGAGGGGGAGGGATTAGGGGGATGTTTGCCTGGAAACCAGGAAAGGGAATAACATTCGAAATGTGAATAAGAAATACTCAAGTTAATAAAAAAAATTTTAAAAAAAGCAAAATAAAGATTCTTTTCCGTGTACTTATAGGTTATTATTAATTTCTTAAGGGATGGATGGTACCAGGCTTTGTATGTTTAAGTGAGCAATTATATATTATCAATTGGGTAAAAATTTGGGTTCAGAGCTAAACAAAAATTCACAGCTGAGGAATATCAAATGGCTGAGAAGCACCTAAAGAAATGTTTAACATCTTTAGTCATAAGGGGAATGCAAATCAAAACAACCCTGATATTCTACCTCACACCAGTCAGAATGGCTAAGATCAAAAACTCCGGCATCAGCAGATGCTGGCAAGGATGTGGAGAAAGAGGAACACTCCTCCATTGTTGGTGGGATTGAAGACTGGTACAACCTTTCTGGAAATCAGTCTGGAGGTTCCCCAGAAAATTGGACATTGAACTACCTGAGGACCCAGCTATACATCTCTTGGGCATATACCCAAAAGATGCTCCAACATATAACAAAGACACAGTCTCCAGTATGTTCATAGCAGCCTTATTTATAATAGCCAGAAGCTGGAAAGAACCCAAATGCCATTCAACAGAGGAATGGATACAGAAAATTTGGTACATTTACACAATGGAATATTACTCAGCTATCAAAAACAATGACTTTATGAAATTCGTAGGCAAATGGATGGAACCGGAAAATATCATCCTGAGTAAAGTAACCCAATCACAAAAAGACACACATGGGATGCACTCATTGATAAGTGGATATTAGCCCAAATGCTCAAATTACCCTAGATGCACAGAACACATGAAACTCAAGGATGACCAAAATGCAGATGCTTCACTCCTTCTTTAAAAGGGGAACAAGAATACCCTTAGGAGGGAATAGGGAGGCAAAGTTTAGAACAGAGGCTGAAGGAACGTTCATTCAGAGCCTGTCCCACATGTGGCCCATACATATACAGCCACCAAACTAGATAAGATGGATGAAGCAAAGAAGTGCAGGCTGACAGGAACCGGATGTATATCTCTCCTGAGAGACACAGCCAGAATATGGCAAATACATAGGTGAATGCCAGCAGCAAACCACTGAACTGAATACGGGACCCCTGTTGAAGGAATTAGAGAAAGGACTGAAAGAGCTGAAGGGGCTTGAGACCTCACATGAACAACAATGCCAACCAACCAGAGCTTCCAGGGACTAAGCCACTACCCAAAGACTATACCTGGACTGACCAACCTCATAGGTAGCAATGAATAGCCTAGTAAGGGCACCAGTGGAACAGGAAGCTCTTGGTCCTGCCATGGCTGGACCCCCAGTAAATGGAATTCTTGGGGGAATGGCGATAATGCAGGGAGGGTGGGGAGGGGAACACCAATATAGAATGGGAGGGGGAGGGGTTAGGGGATATTGGCCTGGAAACTGGGTTAGGGAATAACATTTGAAATGTAAATAAGAAATACCCAATTTAATAAAGAGAGTGAAAAAAGAATTGTTTCTAGTTATATCTAAGATGGTATTTCTGGAAGATGGCATTTAATTGCATTGTGGTTTCAACATAAAATGCTTTCCCATAGGCATATGTATTTGAACACTTGGTCAACATTTAATTGTGCTATTTGGTAAAAAATGTAGCGTTTTTAGTAGGTGGAGCCTTGTGGGAGGAAGAGGGTCACTTCGGGTGGACCTTGAGGTTTCTAGCCTAGCTCCACTTCATATTTACTCCTTGCTTCCTAATTGTCAAACAATGGCCAGACTCCTGTCACTATGCCTTCCCGCCATAGCTTCTTCACCAAGGTACAATGTATCCCTTTGAAATCTAAGCCTTCCTTCTTCAAATTGTTTTTTTTTGTCAGTTATTTTGTTACAAAGATGATAAAAGAAACCATTAGAAATTAAAGTTAATACAAATTATAAAATAGATGACCCTCTCCAGTGTGGTTTAAGTACAGTCTACTATGTTGAGAGGGGCTGACAAGAATTTAAAATAGTGGTTATATACATTCTCCATCTGCCTATCCACATGAGGTAGAACATAGTTCTTCTACACTTAGCAATAATACATCCAGTTTTTGTCAATACCATTAGACCTCTGTTTCTTGAACATTTAAGTTATAACAATGATTACTTGGGATTCAGTTTGCATATGATGTTTTATGGTATTTTATAGCTTCCATGACATGACTCCATGAACCAATAGCAAATAGTAAAATCTGTTCACCTATGCATCTACGAACCACCTACTTATCATCTGGTTATATCTTCTTGATCCTGGTCCTTATCTGGAGCCTTAGTACTTCTCTGTGTTTCTACTAAACTTCAGGAGAATATCTGAAATTCAATTGCCTCTCTCTTGTACTGCTTAATATGAAGTTTTACAAATGATTTTTAAAGCTGGTACTTCTCAGCTTTTTATTTAAAAAAGTAATTTCTATTTACTGGTTTTTTTATATGTATCCAAATGCACATGTGCCATGGAACACATATGGAAGTCATGGCAACTTTTGGGCATGTGGACCCCAGAGATCAAACTCAAGTCATCAGTCTTGGTGACAAGTGTCTTACCCACTGAGTCATCTTATTGCCCCCTTCATGAGTGCTTTCTGTATGTCAGAAACTATCAACTGTGTCTTATATCAGACATGCTACTGCTTAATTCTAGGAACTATCATGAAAGTTATAAACATTATTATTATTATACCCATTTCAGTGCTAGGAGACCAAGCCTAATAAAGGACAATTTACCCAAGGAAATTTTTATCATTTAACCAGTACATAGCCATCTCTATAGGTCATCACTCCTCTTTGCAAACAAGGCACCACATTTGTCACTTTCCATGAAATGCTGCCATATGACAAGTCATAGGAATGATCCTTGGAAGCTAGGCACCGTAGACAGTAGGAAGTTCCTGGCAAAAAGAATTCTGGGGGAAGACACGTTGACTCTCAATTGGAGTAGTATTAATACGTACTCCTATGTCTCTTCCCAGGCTTTTGTTTAGGGCCCTGTAAAATCTCCCACACTAAATGACAAGACATATGAATTAAAGTTTCTTTTCTTTAATTGGACAATACCTTGTCTCGCATTGGTCTAATGCAAATTTAAGTAAAACTTGCAGTATGACAGAATCATAAGTGTGATTTTTGAGTGTGTGTGTGCTAGGCACTGTGCAATGGCATTCACAGACATTGCCTCCCTGTGTTCTTGCAACTGTTTTTAGAAGGTAGGTACTTCTTACAGGGCAGGCTCATGCACAGGATGAGAAAACTCATTTCTATAATTTGCTACATGGTTATAATAATCCTGAAGAATGTTTTTAATTGAATGAACCAAAAAAAATGCTCCTCATGGTCAGAGTTACTTTCTTAGTGTTCCAAATCAATTTATTCAATGAATATTTGGGAGCCTATCATATGCTACCATAAAGCAATGGACCAAATAAACAAGTCCCTGAACTCCTCAGGCAAGAAAAATGCAATATCTAGCAAACATAGAGAAGCCACATGATAATATGAACATAGAGGAAAGTAAACACCAAGAGAAAGAGTACATAACAGGAACTGCTGCTGAGTAGTGTGTCTAGAAAAGGGCTCTCATATACACTCAGAAAGCTGTAAATAGTGAAGCCTGGTGGACATACTTTGAAATGAAATTCAATCTGGATTTACAGATAAGTGGCATGTAAGATAAAGGAAAGGAGTCAGAATGTTCAAAAAACAGAGCTGGATTTGTTTTCTGAGATGCAATGAGGGGTCAGGACAATAATAAGAGTATTCAAGAGTCTAAGGAGACAGCTTAGCAGTTAAAACATTAGCAATGACCTCCAGAAACTCACATAAATTTGGATTAAGCTGGTAGCCTAAGTTAATTCTAGCACTAGAAGATTAAGACACAGAAGCCCCAGAACAGGATGACAAGTGGGACTAGCCCTATCAGGGAGCAGTGTGTCTAAAAGAGCACCTCCTCCTCAGTAAACAAGTTGGAAGAGTGATTGAGAATGTTTCCCAATATCGATTTGGCATATACAGATGTATACACAAGCACACACACAAGCACACACACACACACACACACACACACACACACACACACACACACGCATAATCTCATGAGGGAGAGAAAACTGTGGTCAGGATGTAAAAGAGAGAGAGGGGGAGGGAGGGAGGGAGGGAGGGAGGGAGGGAGGGAGGGAGGGAGGAAGAGAGAGAGAGAAGGAGGAGAAGGAGCAGGAGGAGGAGGAAAAGGAGGAGGAGGAGGAGGAAAAGGAGGAGGAGGAGGAGGAGGAGAGACCAAGAAGAAAAGCATTTAAAACTTTAAAAGGCAATTTATATAAGATATATGCCAGTGTTCAATAATTAACAAGTTCAACATCTTTATAAACTAGAAAACTGTATAATAAAACTAGTCACACAAAGCTAAATGCAAAACTGTGCAGGTGCACAAGCATGCCTCATAATTAAAAAGGCTTTAACAAACAAAAACAAAATATTTCCTAGCAATGGAGGGAATGGAGCCTCAACCATCCATTCTCTATAACCAAGCAGGATGTCCAGTAGGATTAGGGCATAAAATCTTTGACCTACGATTTGTGCTAAATTTGACCTAAAAGATGTCCTAGGATAAAGGCAACAAAGAAATTGTGGGGGTAGCCAACCAATGACTGGTCCAACTTGAGATTCATGCCATGAGAGGCAGTCCACTGCCACTGCCTGGAGGGTCAGGAACAAGTGACTGGATAGCCCAGAGACCTAGGATAGAACCAAACAGGATTGACAACAGAAGGAGGAGGAGAAGGAAGCAGGAAGGGGAGTACAAGAAGAACAATAGGAACAAGAGCAAGAAGAAGGAGGAAGACGAAGACGAAGAAGAGCAAGAACACGAACAACAAGAGAAAGAGCAGTGAGATCAGCAAGAAGGTCAAGAAGAAAACAACAAGAACAAGAGCAACAATAAGAAGAAAAAGAATGAGAAGAAGACAATGAATGAAATGGTACCTAATGTTATTCTGATAGACTTGGGCACCTAGCCCAACTGTCATTTCACCCAGCAACTGATGGAAAAGGATGCAGAGAACCACAGTTAAACATTAGGTTGAGTTTAGAGAATCCTGTGGAAGAGAAAAAGGAAGGAGTGTAAAAGCCAGAGAGATGGAGGAAACAACAGAATCAACTAACCAGGGCACACAGGAACTCAAGAGACTGAACTGCCAACCAGAGAGCCTACACCTAGGCCCTCTTCACCTTTGTTACAGTTGTGTAGCTTGGTCCTCTTGTGGGACTCCTAACAGAGGGAACAGGAGTGTCTCTGACTCTGTTGCCTGACTTTGGACCCTTTCCATCTACTGGGCTACCTGGTCTAGCCTCAGTGGGAAAGGAGGTTCCTAGACTTACTACAACTTGATATGCCATGTTTGATTGATATTCATGGAAGACCTGACATTTTCTGAAAAGATATGGAGGAGTGGACACCTGGAGAGGGAGATGGAAGAGAGATTTGGAGAATATGAGGGAGGGTAAATTGTAGTCAGGTGTAAAAGAAAGAAAGGAAGAAAGGGGGGTTGGGGATTTAGCTCAGTGGTAGAGCGCTTGCCTAGGAAGCGCAAGGCCCTGGGTTCGGACCCCAGCTCCGAAAAAAAGAACCAAAAATAAAAAAGAAAGGAAGAAAGAAAGGAAGGAAGGGAGGGAGGGAGAGAGAGAGAGAGAGAGAGAGAGAGAGAGAGAGAGAGGAAGAGAGAGAGAGAAAGAAAGAGGGAGGGAGCAAGTGAGGGAGGGAGAGAGGAAAGGAGGAGACCAAGAAGAAAAGCACTTAAAACTTTAAAAGGCAATTTATGTAAGATATAATGTCAACATTCAATAATTATTAACAAGCTCAACATCTTTATAAACTAGAGAAATGTATAATAAAACTAGTCACACAAAGTTAAATGGTAAAAACAAAACAAAAATTTTTAAAAAACAGACTATGTGGAAAAAGAAGTTGAGAAGGGTAAAAATCCCTATGTAGATGATGTAAAGCTGTATGTGATATAGATTATATGAAGCTATATCTGATGAAACATCCAAGGAGGGAGGAATTTCAATGCAGTAAAGATGAAATTGTTTTCATGGTTACATTTGCTCTACTGTATAAACTGAACCAATATTTGTACAACAGTCCTTCATTAATGAATTTATCCATCATTTTCACTTATAAATGCCAGTAGTGTGAACAATCTTGTTTCACACAGAGTGGAAAGTATATGTAAGGAACTGATCTGATGGAATGAGGAATCTCATTCACAGGCAATATTTGAAGCCAAATCAGCAGGGCTCAAGCATGGATTTGCCATGTTTTTGAAGGGCAATGAGTATTTTCACAGTAAATACACAAGCCAACATTCTGGATTGTTCGGCATTATGGGAAAATTGATCATATATTATAAGTATCATTCTGATACTCTTTGAAGGAGGGGCAAAGCAAGCAAACATTCTGATCTTACAAAATTTGTACCCCAAGCAATCATAAACTAGCCTGAGGCATCCATTGCCCAAGTCATAGTGGACAGTCACCCATTATCCTCTATGCCTACTCATACAGATCACAGTACGGTCAAGAGCCAAGTGAGTCTTTGGTTCAGAAAGTGAAAAACTCAGAAGGTAATAAGTCATTGGAGGAAGGAACTTACTGCTATTGTTCTTATAAAAGGATATATTGTTGAACTGCTTCTATTTGTGCTTTACACATAGATTTATGTTTCTCTCAATCTTGGCTAGAGAATTTTTCAGCAGTTTCTGTAGCAACATAGAACTGGTCAAACAACTGATAATCAGCGACTGTTGAGTGCTCAGCCATATATATATATATATATATATATATATATATATATATATATATATATACACTCAGGGGGCAGATGAAATATGAGTTGGAGGATGTAGAGGAGTTCCATGAAATGCTGCCTTCTGGACATGATACAGCTATTGTACACATGAACTCACTGAAGTTAGAGTTACCAGCACAAGACCAAGCCAACTTAGTCAACACTCTGATAGGCAGCAATAATGACTTAATGACTTACTGAAAAAAGGAGCAGAAGAAAGAAAAGGAAGAGGAAGGGAGGGGGAATGGGAAGAGGGAGAGGGAGAAGGAGTGGGGAGAAGGAAAGGAAGAGGGGGAGAGAGAGGGAGAGGGAGAGGGAGTGGGGAGAAGGAAAGGAAGAGGGGGAGAGAGAGGGAGAGGGAGAGGGAGAGGGAGAGGGAGAGGGAGAGGGAGAGGGAGAGGGAGAGGGAGAGGGAGAGGGAGAGGGAGAGGGAGAGGGAGAGGGAGAGGGAGAGGGAGAGGGAGAGGGAGAGGGAGAGGGAGAGGGAGAGGGGACTACCCAAATGGAAGAGAAAAAAAGAGAGCAGAATCAAAGTTGGTTTGAATCTTGGTTTAATTCCTCCCCATGGCTGACAACCCTGATCTCCACTTTGCTGGGTCCCATTTTCACTTTGTTGCTTGCACTAACCTTTGGCTCTTGCACTATTAACAAGCTGGTCACCCTTGTAAAAGATAGAATAAGTGAGGTGCAGCTGATGGTTTTAAGGCAACAATGAGTCTCTAAGATCAGGACAAGTACACGAGATAGCAGAGCCTTCTTACCAAGAAGGGAGAGCTCCAGGATTGGACCTCACACAAGAAAGGGCGGGTTGGGGCTGGAGAGATGGCTCAGTGGTTAAGAGCACTGACTGCTCTTCCAGAGGTCCTGAGTTCAAATCCCAGCAACCACATGGTGGCTCACAACCATCTGTAATGAGATCTGATGCCCTCTTCTGGTGTGTCTGAAGACAGCTACAGTGTACTCATATACATAAAATAAATAAATCTTTAAAAAAAAGAGAGAGAGCTTGCTCTTCTTTAAAAAAAAAAAGAAAGGGCGGGTTGGGGGGGGATGATAAGATTCAGTAACTCTGACCCAACCCTGAGATGGCTCTAGGAAAGGGTGCTAGACCCCAAGGGAGAATTCATGCTCCCAGCCCCAGGACGGTTTCCCAGAAACTCTGACAGAACACTTCTCAGAAAGAGGATAAAATGTACTGGCCACAGGCCACCTGAGCCCTCTGGGGAATGAAGGTACCCTCCCAGGATGATGGCTATTAATGTAATCTGCCCTATAAAAATGAATAGGGATCACCTCTAGTCTTTTGCTTGAGAAACTACAGAAGGTTGATTCTGGCACACCAGAAAAATAAATCTCTCGCTTTTGCATCGATCTGCATCTCAGTGTCTCACTTTGGGGCATCTTGAAGTAAGTCCCACTGACCGAGGGTCCAGTCTTACACTTGTAATCTCATCACTGGGGAGGAACAGACAGGAGGATACATTAATGGAGCTTGCTGGTCAGTCAGTTTAGCTAAAGCATGGAGTTGTAGATCCAGTGAGATACTCTAGCTAGGCAGAGAAATACAAAGAAGAGAGGGAGAGATGGAAGGACAGAGAGGGAGGAAAAGGACCAGGTAGGCATAGGTAGAGGCAGAGACAGGAAAAGAACAATAAGATTCTCAGAATAAATTGAGAAAACCTTGTGGGAATCTTGATTACATATAGGCAGACATAGATTTCTTTAATGTTGATTCAAGTAAAATTCCTATTGTGAGATATTGTCTGTTAAGAGTACAGAGACCAGCAGGTACCTCTATTGAACCAAAACTGATTATGGGGCCCAGGATGAAAGTTCATGTCATGGTTCTACAATCTAAATGCATACTTGTTTCCCCATAAAGAGTGGCTTCGGGATGATATTTTGTTAAAATAGACATTTTCATATGGGGATCAAATAAAAAAAAATACCCTACACATCACTACTTCTGAAGTTTTCTCTACTATTTGAACATTGAAAATATTTGGCCATGGAGTGACCTAGAGGCAAGTGGAACAGTGTCACCTAATACCTGGAAGCCCAAACAAATCCCTTTGCAGAATATGTGCTGTAGGTCCTTCTGATTTTTCAATCAGGCACCTCATTATTATTGAGCAGGACAAATAGAATCTGCCTTTGTTAGTATGAAGCGATAGGTCAAACTGTTGCTCCAAAGATGCACGATTTGTTAAAGACCATAAGACATCAGTTTCATGGGTCTTTTCTGACTACTCATCTTTTTCTTTCATTGCTACTTCCTTTGCCACCTGGTCTGCCAGGTGGTTCCCACTAGCTATGGAGTCCTCGCCCTTCCGGTGCCCAGGGCAATGAATTATACTCACTTTTGCCTGTTTAAAAAGAACCTGTAGTAGGGCAACTATCTCTGGTTTGTTCTTGATGATCTGATGATCTTGCCTTCCGAGGTCAGGAGTCCCTGTTTCTCATAAACAGCCCCATGCGCGTGCGCAGTCTCGAAGACTTACTTGCTGTCTGTGTAGATGTTATTCCTCTTTCCAGTCCTGAGATCCAAGGCCTTGGTGAGGCTGATAGTCCTGAGTACTAGGCTTCTTTACAGACAACAGGGGTGTGTTCCAAGCAGAGTGGCACTTGCACAGAACTCCCAGTTGTAGCAGTCTGTCAATGTGAGGCTTAATACCTTCTCATGCCTCCTGTGGTATCGGGTAGTGGCAGACCAAGAAGGGATCAGTCTGGGTCTTAAGCTCCACATACACAGGGGCCTGCAGACATGCCTGTCCTAGTCCAGCCATTTCAGCCCAAGCAGGAGGAAATGTTTCCAGTCACCAAGACCTCTGTCTTTTGGGGGTTTGGTCTCAAACAATTTGTATTCATCCTCCAGCCTAATAGTAAGGACCTGGATGGTTTTTCCAGTGGGCCCCCTCAACTGAGGTCCCTCAGGAAGGAAGTAGATCTGAGCCCTCAACTTGAAGAGTAAATCTCTCCCGAGCAAGGGATAGGGGCAGTAAGGGGTAACCATGAACCAGTGAGATACACAGCCCACGCCCAGGCCCACAATTATTTGGGTAGTCCATGAATATTGTTTAGTCCCAGTGGTCCTTTTGACACACAGTTTTTTTGCTGAAGACTGGCCAATCAGCTTGAAGGAGGACAGAGTGTTGGACACCAGTATCCACCAAGAATTAGGTGGGTTTTCCCTCCACTTTCAAGGTTACCCTGGGTTTGGGGAAGGGGTACAAAACCAACCCTCCCTAGTCACTGTCCTCTCCTGGGGCTAACACCTTTGCAGTTTGGGGGCACTTTTACCAAGGCTTGGGGTTTCCCACCCCCAGCTTCCATTTGTTGGGGCACTTTCATGTCCAGTGGCCCTTCTCCTTGCAATACGTGCACTGGTCCTTTGCAAAGAATTTTCTGTCTCTCTTTGGTTGGAGTCTCTCTTCTATGCTTTCCCTAACTACTGTAGCCAAGATTCTCTGTAAATTCCTTCTCTGTCGCTTTTCTTTTTTCATCTCCCTTTCATCTTCTTCCTTTCTCTTTCTCTGTTCCTTCTCCTCCTCTGTCTCCCTGTTATGGTAGACTTTCTCAGCAACCTGCACTAAATCCCTCAATGACTTATCTTGTAGTCCCTCTAGCCTCTGAAGCTTTTTCCTGATAGCTCTACTAGCCTGGTCTGTAAAAGCCATAGTCACATAGCTTTGTGCTCCTCACTGCTGGGGTCATAGGCTGTATATTGGCGGAATGCCTCCATGAGCCACTCTAGAAAGTTGGCAGGCAACTCATCTGACACATGTCTAACCTCAGGTACCTTGATCAAATTTGTGAGGTACTGGCCAGCTGCCTTGATACCTGCCAACAGAGCCTAGTGTAGACCTTAAAGTGGTCCTTTCCTTTGGCTGAATCAAAATTCCAATCAGGTTGGGTTAAAGGGAATCCTTCATGTCCAAGGGCACATTTTTTGGGCCTCATTGAGGATGCTTTCTCTCTCCTCGGTGGTAAAGAGGACACTCATGAGCTGTTGTATGTCATCCCAGATAGGCTGATAGGTAAACAGGACAATTTCAAAGAGATTAATCAAACCATTGGGATTATCTGAGAAAGGGGGATGCTGAGACTTCCAGTTGTATAGGTCAGCAGATGAGAATGGCCAGTATTGCATGGCCTGATTGCCTTCATCATCTAGAGCCCCATATGCCCTCAGCAGGAGAGCCACCATGGTATCAGGGGAGGTAGATCTCTGACTTTGGGTCCCCATGGCAGGACCAGGAAGTTGGGGGTCTCCTCCCACTCCTCCCTCCATTAAAAGTGGGTAAAATGGCACTGGTCCCACACAGACTGAGGATCCTGGGGCTGGCACTGGCAGGGTTGTAGGGGCAAGGGTAGGGGGATATGGAGAAGGAGGGTCTTAGAATAACAGGTTCGCTATTGAAGAGTCTTGAAGGATCGACTTCTTCTCAGGTTTGGATTCCTCCTCCATGTTTCATTTTTCCTGATGGCCAGAACATGCGAGGTGGGTCTTCGGAAAAGAAAGGCTTTTATCCATGGGCATGGGGGGAAGTCCTCCAGTAGATTCATCCAAATTATTATATAGGGTACCTAGTCAGGGTGACCATGTGGTCCCTGTCTAAAAGTCCTCCCTTCAATTGCTCCAATAACAGGCAAGTCAAAGGTCCTGGGGGCAGGAGAGGGGCAAGAACTCCTACACCAAAGGCAGGCCTGAGGAACCCAGAGTGACTTCTTTGCCCCTTTTTATTGCAACAGACTGGTTCTCTCCTCTTTCCTTAACTTCCTTCCAATGTGTCACTAGGATATTTAGCAGGGTAGATTCAGTCTGTCCCATGTCCATAAATAACCTCAGTCCAAGTTCAAGAACACAGAGAAAGACAATCAACACAAAGACATTTCACCCCTGCCACGGGTACAGTAACCAGGTTATACAGCGAGACTCAGCTTCTGCTGATACACTGTTTTGACACTTCCAAAAGGAGCAGAGTCATCCCAACTCCCTCCTGGGGCCTTCCAGACTCTCCACAGTCATTTCGTTAAGGCATGTTTGCCCACCGTGATTGACCAGACCAGACCAGAGGCTTTCCAGCTGACATGGTGCTGGCAAGCCAAAAGTTAAAGCAAAAGACAGAGAGACGAACACTTATGAGTTGACACCTGTTGCTGAGCTCCATCTTTTTCCCTCGAATCAGTCTATTCGGTGGTTGCTTGGGGTGGGGGGAGCTTCTTCAATCCCAGACGAACCCCCAAATGTAAGAACTCCCCCCGACCCGACCTTCAGTCAGTGGTACTACTTCAAGACACCCCTGAGTGAGACAGCAAGATGCAGATCGGTGCAAAAGCAAGAGGTTTAGTTTTCCAGTACACCGGATCCACCTTCAGCAGTCTCCCATGTGAGAGACTGGAGGCGATCCAGATTCTAATTTACAAGCACCTTTTATACACTTTTTAGAGGGCACGTTACATTAACAGCAATCATCCTGGGAGGGTACCTTCATTCCCCAGAGGGCGCAGGTGGCCTGCGGCCAGTACATTTTATACCGTTTCTGGGAAGTGTTCTGTCAGAGTCGTTTCTGGGAAACCGTCCTGGGGCTGGGAGCATGAAACTCTCCCTTGGGGCCTAGCACCCTTTCCTGGAGCCATCTGAGGGTTGAGTCAGAGTTGTTGAATCTTATCACAAGTAAGTACACCTATGCTCAGAATTTATGTAGATGCTAGAATGTATGAGACTCAGGTCCTCAGGCTTGGACAGCCAACATTTACCAACTGAGCCATCTCGCCAGCCCAATTATTAATCTTTATCTGTTCGTATGTTTAGTTTTCACTAGTTGAGCCAGAGCACCTAGCCAGTGAGCACCAGGGAGCTTCCTGTCCCTGCTCCCCTCCGTGAATGCTGAAGTTTAGACTTGTACCGTGCCACACCTGGCCTTTTTTTAAAATGTAGATATTAGGATCCAAATTGAGGTCCTGTACCTGTATACAGCAAGCACTTTACCCACTGAATCTTTCTCCCAGCACTTGTTTATTGTTCTGTCTAACTTCTCTTGTATACATCTTGGCAATTCTAAAACATAGGATGTTTTGCCTTCTGTTATAACCAAAGGGTACTCTTTGGTAAACTTATAGGGGTTTTGTTTGTCTGTTTTTGTTTTTGAGACAGGGTTTTTCTGCCTATTCCTGGTTCTCCTGGAACTTGCTTTGTAAGCCAGGCTGACCTTGAACTCATAAATTCACCTACCTCTGCCTCCTGAGTTCTGGGAATAAAAGCATGCATGACCACTGCCTGGATCACCTTTAATTGCCAACGACCAGCATCAGCATGGAGAGGGGTTTTGAGGAAAGGATATCTGGGAGCAGCAAACAAACAACTCGAAATCAAATCATAGGTCCACGCTGGCAGCCTATGCTCTGCTCAAGACAGCTTTCTAGCCTGCTTTCTCTCTGTTCTACTTTCTTTCTCTCTGATCTGCCTTCTCTGTATATATATACTGTTTGAGGCAGTTCTGTAAGCAGTTCTCCCGTGCTATTTTAAATTTAAAAAATTAGATAACTCATCTCTTGCAGATCATAAGCCCTGTCTTTTATTTTACAAATCAATCTAGTTATTCACTTCTGGTTTCCTTTTGGTTTTCCTATGAATTAGCATCCAATGACTCTAGCCCCTTAATTCTTAGGAAACAGCAAGCACACATTTTCTTTTAACATTGCAAAAAGAATTGAGAGAGCTACCTGCCTCTGTAAAGCACAGATGCTAAGCTAGCTGGGTGGATACTGTCCAGAAATTACCATTTCTGCCACATCTCGGCCTAAACTTTACCTCTATCCTAGGCTCGTCCTAAACTCAGAGAATTGTCTGCCTTTGTAAGCATAAGCAAAAAACTTAAGTGGGTGCCATTTCCTGTAACCACCACCCCCTAAATCTCTTTATTGCCTTCCTTAATATCTTTCTAACAAGTTGGCTCATAGTGTAGATGCCTCTGCACCTTTAGATTCATGAAACCTCTCATACAATTTAGATTTCATCCTTATCTTTTGCATAGTTGAGAAACGCATATTTTCGAACTTAGTTTTAGAGTTCTTTTTCACAGCCTCAAGGGCTGTCTTGAAGGTCCCACCAGTTACCATTTATCAAAAACATTAGCAACATTTTCACCTCCTGGACTCATGTTGTCTGATCATCATCGAATCATTAACATTAACAGAGAGGATATTCCCTAAAGGATGAATGTAAACTATGAACTTTATTATACAAAGAAGCCTTATGCCCATGGCAGCCATCAACACTCATGGAGGCCCATGTCCCTGGCCCTGACCCAAGGGCAGGAACCACATTATTCTGTCCCCACCAAAGCCATGCTGGACCCGACATTTAGTAAACTTAGACATTATGACTACCTAGTACCAACAAACAAAAATATATCATGAAATCTTCCATTTCTTGTTGGACTGTGGGTATTTGTTGTTGTGGATAGTAGATGACTGGATTTTTTGAGGCAGGGGGCAAAAAGTGTTCTCACAATAAATACCGAAACCACCATTATGGTTCATTCAATATTGAGAAGATTGAGTCCCACTTAAGAAATATTTAACACAAGTTGAGTACTACATAACATTTCCTGTAGCATACTGGAATGGTCAAATACCATTCTTGGCATGGTCTTACTTTTATTTCCACAAATAAATCCCAGATATTAATGCTTTCATGTATACTGGCGTATGATTGCAAAAGTTTTGTCAACATGAAAGTATCATAAATAAGCAGATAGTGAAGCAATGTCAAATATAGTCAAATTCAGTAAACCAATTTAGTTATTCTTAAGAATTTTCTTATAAGTCATTACATTTTCTCTGGATAGAGTTTACTTAGGAAGGCCTTCTTCATGGCATTCTTTAGCTCCTTGTTCCTGAGGCTGAAGATGATAGGACTAAGGAAAGGGGTGAGGACTGTATAGGTGATACCCATCAGAGTATCTCCTCCCAGAGACTTTGGACCCTTGGGCTTGAGGTAGATGACAGAGGCAAAGCCGTAATGTACAACCACCACTGTGAGGTGGGACGCACATGTGGAGAAAGCCTTGTGCCGACCCTCAGCTGATGGTATCTTCAAGATGGTAGCCACAATGAAGGCATAGGAGAGGAGGATGAGGAGAAAGCACCCCAGGAGGGCTGTGATGCACACCATCCCCACACCCTTTGCCACTGCCAGTACATTCTTTCCACATGCCAACTTCAGTAGAGGTGGGACATGACAAGCAAAATGGTGGATCTCATTGGGTCCACAGAATGTGAGGTTGAAAATGGCTGTTGTCACCACTGTCCCCATGAATGATCCACCAACCCAGGACCAGGCAACCAGGCAGGCACAGCCACGAGGGCTCATGAGGACATTGTATCTCAGTGGGTGACAGATAGCCACATAGCGGTCATAGCCCATGACAGTGAGTAGAAAGGAGTGGGTGAAGCCAAACGTGAAGGAGAAGAACATCTGGCTGGCACAGGCCAGAAGGGCGATGGAGTGTAGTGCAGAGAGCAGGTCGGCCAACATGCGTGGGATGATGGCGAAGGTGTAGAAAATCTCAGAGATGGAGAGGGCGCACAGGAAGAGGTACATGGGTGTGTGGAGACTGTGTTCACTCCAGATGGTGGCCATGATGAGCAGGTTGCCTAGCAGTGTGAAGAGGTACATGAGCAGGAACAGCAGGAAGAACATCAGCTGAAGATGAGGGAAGGTAGAGAAGCCAATGAGGATGAACTCTGACACAAAGGTGTGATTTAGCCCCAATGTGACAGCCATACCTGAAAGGGATGAAGGAATATCACTAACTAAGATCATGGTGTGCTAGTGTTTGTGTGTGTGTGTGTGTGTGTGTGTGTGTGTGTGTGTGTGTGTGTGTGTGTGTGTGGTATATCCGCAAGTGTTGCGGATGAGCTCCATTGCCTATTGCTCATGCAGGGTAACCAGAAGAGGGACAGAGTATCCTCTAATAACATCGTTGAGTCAGAACCTTGTTCTGACCCTGGAGCCCAAGCTTTATTGACTAGACCGGGAGCCAGGATGTTACAAGATTCTCCTGTCTCTGTTCTTGTGCTACAGCTACAGAGGTACACAGGATCCCTGACGTGTTATGTAGGGCTGGGTTCTAAACACTGTTTTCTGTGCTTACAAATAATTGTTCTTAACTACTGAGCTGTCTCTCCAGGCCCATGGCTTCATTTTTTACAGCTATACAATACTTTCACATTTGAATACAGTTCTCCAGTTAGTGGACATTGTAGGATTATTTTTTGCTCTGTCTTGCTTCTGTGAATAGTTTATCAAGGTACATAATTCATCAAAATTGAAAGTGATAAAAGGTCGCCAGGGTCTGGGGCAAAAGTCATGGCTGATAATGGGTACAGAATTTATTTCAGAAATATAGAAAATGTCTGTCACTAGGCAGAGAGTTCTATGACATCATAATTATGCTTACTACCATTGAATTTCACACTGTTCTTATATTTCTAATGGCTTGTTTTAAAATGAATAATTATTGCACTTTAAAAATTTTATACAAAGTACCCAGCTTCCTGATGACATTTTCATACACACTTGGTTTTGGGTGTCCTTCCATCATTTCCCTGCCCGAGATCACCACTGAACCCTTCCAACTCAAATATCCCCACTTTCACTTTAATATAAGCCCTTCACGTTCTATTATCTTCTCTACCCATTTCTCTTAAAGCCTCCTTTCCCCTTCTCATGAGCTCCTTTCTAGTTGTCTCGAATCCATCAACACTTACACCTATTTAAAGATACATTTTCATAACTTTTTCCTGAAGCTTTCATAACTTTATCTTTTTTAATGACTGAATCAAATTCCATTGTCTACATGTTTATATTCATATTATCTATTGGTCTGTTGATGAGCATTTGAGCTAATTCCATTTCCTTGCTATAGTCAATACAGTAGCAATAATCAGAATTATTAATATTCTTGGTTGAATAATCATAATTGCATAATCTATGGGACACCTGATGTATACATGTTCATGCATGTGTATGTGTGTAAAACAATATGATTAAATCTGCCTATGGCCATACTTTTACCTCTATAATTTATTATTTATGTGAGTATGTATTTGTGTGGTGTTGTAGGAGGATAGTTTGTATGGGGTACGCATGTGTGCATAAGTGTGTATCGGTGTATGTGTCCATGCACATGTGTGGAACCCAAAGAAATATATCAGTTGTCTTTCTCTATTATGTACTGTTCTGAAATAGGGTATCACTGAACCTGAAGGATTTTAGTAGAATTTAGCAATGCAAGCTACCTTCCTGACTGTACTCCCACCCCCAGAAATGAGTCATACCTGTGTACAGACTAGCTTTTTAGATTGCCACTGAGGATTCAAACTCAAGTCCACCTCTCAGCCAACCCTTCAAATCTTTAACTTGTTTAATTTTTTTCAGCGTCAGAGATAAACCCAGAACCTTATACATGCTGAGTAAGCACTGTATTACTAGGCAACACTTTATTTTATGGAGAGACTTTAAAATTTTGCCTTTTAGTGATTTTGAACTTACAACATATTGTTTTTTGACATAGTCACCCTGTTTTGCCATCAGTCATAATACCTACTCTTTGACTGTAGCCAAAACCTTTCTACCCGTTGACCAACAAATCTATATGCTCTCATAGCTTTCCTCATTTAAATGGCAGATTTTGTTACATTTAATTTTATCACTATAAGAAGTCCACTCTAAGATCGACAATTGACACATGGGATCTCATGAAGATGAAAAGCTGTAAAGCAAAGGACACTGTCAACAGGACAAAACAACAGACTACAGATTGGAAAAAGATCTTCACCAACCCTACATCCAACAAAGGGCTAATATCCAAAATATGTAAAGAACTCAAGAAATGAGACACAAACAATCCAAATAACTCAATTAGAAAATGAGATATGGAGCTAAAAAGAGAATTCTCAACAGACGAATCTCAAATGACTGAGAAGCATGTAAGGAAATGTCCAGCATCCTTAGTCAGCGGGGGAAATGCAAATCAAAACAACCCTGAGATTCCACCTTACACGTGTCAGAATGGCTAACACCAAAAACTCAAGTGATACCCTGTGCTGATGAGGATGTGGAGCAATGGGAACACTCCTACATGGCTGTTGGGAGTGCAAACTTGTACAACAACTTTGGGAGTCAAATTGTTGGATTCTCAGAAAACTGGGAAAAGTTCTACCTCAAGACTCAGCTACACTAATCCTGAGTATATACTCAAAATATACCCTACTATATCACAGGGACACTTGTTCAACTATGTTATAGAACTTTTTTTTGTAGTAGTAGCCTGAAACTGGAAACAAACTAGATATCTTTGAACTGAAGAATGGATACAGAAAATGCAGTTCATCTACACAATGGAATACTACTCAGCTGCTACAAAAAGGTATCATGAATTTTGTAGGCAAATGAATAGAACTTGAGAATATCATCCTCAATAAGGTAACCCAGAGCCAGAAGGACAGACACGATATGTAGTAACTTATATGTGGACATTAGCCATAAAGTACAGGATAACCATGTTATAATTGACTGACCCAAAGAAACTGGGCAACAAAGAAGTCCCAAGGGAGCATGTGCAAATCTCACTCAGAATGGGAAACTGAATATTCATTGGAGGTGGATAGAGAGGTGGAACTGAGTGGGAGATGGGGTAAGAAGGAGACTGAAGATGGTGATCAGGTGTGGGGGAAGGGGGAGCAAGAGAGGGCTGGAAGTGAAAAGAGAAATCAGTGGGGGGCATCTCTGGCACTAGCTGGAGGCCTGGAATGGGGGAAGATAACAGGGGTGTATGGGGGTGAGCCTACCCAAGATTCCTACCAGAGGGGAATACAGAGACTGAAGTGACCACCTCTTATAGCCAGGTAGGACGTCCAGAGGAAGGACGGGGACATCAATCCACCCACAAAATTTGTCTTGCCTACAAGATATGTAGGAATAATGATGGAGCAAAGACCGAGGGAATGCCGAACCAATGACTGTCCCGACTTGAGACCGATCCCATATGAGAGAGCCAACCACTGGCCCTATTGATGATTCTCTGCCATCTTGTAGACAGCAACCTAGCATAACTGTCTCCTGAGAGGCTTCATCCAGCAGCAGATGGAGGCAGATGCAAAGATCCACAGACAAAAATCAGGCAGAGCTTGGGGAGTCTTGGTCAAGAGTGGAGGACAGAATTGAGCAAGCCAGAGGGGTCAAGGACACCAAAATAAGACCTACAGAGTCAACTAACCTGGGCCCATGGGGGTTCACAGAGCCTGGGTCACCAACCAGGAAGCATGCAGGGCCTGGCCTGAACCCCCTACACAGTTGAAACAAATGTGCATCTTAGTCTTCATGTGGGACCCCTAACAAGTGGAGTATTGCTGTCTCTGTTTCTTTTTCCTGTCACTGGGTCCCCTTCCCCCTGTCTGGTTGGGCCTCAGTGGGAGAGGAGGGCCCCTAGTCTTCCTGGGACTAGATATCCCATGATGTGGTAGTACCCAAAGGTGGGACTGGGAAGAGAGGAGATTTGGTTCACAACACCTAAATGGTAGCTCAAAACTTGCATAACACCAGTTACAGGGATATAATGCCCTCTTCTACCTTTATAAACACCAAACACACACACACACACACACACACACACACACACACACACACACACATACACACACACACACACACACACACACGCAAGCAAAACACTCATACACATACAATAAAAATAAATCTTTTTTAAATATGACTAAAATAATACCTTAAAGAGAAGGATGATTTTATTTGTTTGTTTGTTTGTTTGTTTTATGGGTTTCAGTTAGCTACCCATGGCTTTGGGCCTCTGACAGCATATCATGTCAGAAAGAGAAAGAGGAAGTTCAGGGGCTGCCTGCATATGTGTAAAAGAGAATGACATGCAGAGACAAAGATCCCACAATTCCCTGCAAAGATACCCTTCCCTAATGTCCTAAAACTTCTGCTAGGCCTCAAATCCTAAAGGTCATCTGCAATAGAGTCATACAATGGTAACCATATCTTCACTAAGTGGGTTTTTGAAGGCGATTCTAAATGTAAAGTACAACACAAGTGAATATCATTTACTATAATTGTTGTTGCTGTGATTATTCTCTCTCTCTCTCTCTCTCTCTCTCTCTCTCTCTCTCTCTCTCTCTCTCTCTGTGTGTGTGTGTGTGTGTGTGTGTGTGTGTGTGTGTGTGTGTGTGTGTGTGTGTGTGTGTGTGATGTGTTCAGGTGCAGGAAAAAAAAAACAGAAAAAGGCGTCAGTTTTCCCATAGCTTGATATGAGGCATTCAATGTGGGTTTTGAGAATCAAACTAGAATCTCTTGGAAGAGTAGGAAACGTTGTTCACTACTGAGCCATCCCTCCAGTCCTTGGTGAATGGCTTCTTCAATCAGTTAAAGCCTTCGGTCAAATGTACAAGTTTATCATCAGAAATCAATGAGGAACTTTGAATACTTTGGTGAATAATGGCTGTGTTCCCCAAATACCAGCACTTTTTAGCTTATTGGCTTCAATTCCAGGCATCACTGAAACATTTTCCCAATTTCAGGATTGGCACATTCCTATCACTCAAAAGAGGGTAGTTCCAACAGCCTCACACATTCTTACTACTCTGAGATCATGCAAGAGAATGGATTTTGGAAATAATGGCCTCTAAGACGAAATTGAATAGATGACACAAGGACACGTGTCCTCAGCCCTCACACAGTGCATAAAGCAAGGGTTTTTATATAAGAGTTTTGAATTTAGAACTACATAATTTATTTTTGATGGGCCCTTCCGTGACTTATGTGGTGTTTACCAACGTCCTTGGTCTCTACCACATAGAATTCAGAAGCTGCTGACCAACTCTGACCAAAAACGTCTCCAGACAGAGAAACTTTTTTTCCTGGTTAAAAAATCTGACCTAAAAGGAATACAGTTGCCTTCTTGGTATCTTTCCTCTGCACAAGTTACCCATGGTCCCTTTCTCCACTCAGCAAATGCATGTTTCTGTTTAAGACACAGATTCAATGTCTGTAAAACTTCTGTGGACATTATCTTCCCAAGACAGATCCAGTCATGCTCTTTCCTAAGTAACTATAATACTCGAAGCTTATGACTTGGTCGTGTGTCCATCCATCTGCATCATAGCGGAATCCTATCTGTTCCTGGAACTGGATTATGAGTTTTTGTATCAGTGACCCTTGTAACAGTAATATTAGTCCTACATGCTAAGCAAAGTAGATCCCCATGAGAATGTCTGTCTTTTCTGCTTTGTCCTATGTACCTCCGTGCACCTGGTACTGTGTCCAGTACAACTCATGCGGCTCCTGCATCTTTCCCCTGGCATTGGAAAATGTCTTCTGTGCTCCCAGTTATCAGATTGCAAGAGGGACTTCCACAGAGAGCTCATCACTTTGCTAGGGCAGAACAAATATGGAACACACGGGCTGGATATGACTTAAGCCGTACTGCTCACAGAGCTTGTCTTTTCTTAGCCTCTTGTTATTCTTCTCAACACTAACTAATGACTGTTTTTAAAATGTCAAAGGCTGCACTTGAGACAAAGGGATTCTTTCCTAATGACCCAAGCAATCCAAGGAAAGGGAGAACCCTGTGACGAGAGTGGATCACACCTGGAGGGATGAGACTGGGGTCACATATGCCACCCACGGACATGATAGGACCTGCGGTATCTATTCATTCAGAAAAGTACAAACTTAGGGAGAAAATAAAAGATCAATGGCTCCCTGGGAATTGCCAGGACAAGGAAGGAGGAAGAAACAGAGGGCAGAGCATTTTTAAAGGTGGCGAGAGTGTTTGGTAGACCAGGATAGTGAACATCTGGTAGTGCAAAATTGTCCAAAGCTGGGAATGTACAACACCAAGAGTGATACCTAAGATAAACATGGAGTTCAAGAAGAGTAAAACACACACACACACACAGAGAGAGAGAGAGAGAGAGAGAGAGAGAGAGAGAGAGAGAGAGAGAGAGGGTGTGGGAGAGAGAGAGAGAGAGAGAGAGAGAGAGAGAGAGAGAGAGAGAGAGAGGAGAAAGAGAAGGTGGGGTGGGGTAGACAGAACTGATTCTTACAGGAACTCATAGATGGTGCCACTTCGATATCCAGATACTTAAAGACTAAGACTGGTATGGATAAATTCTACACCTAAGTATCCACAGTATTTCTCAAATTAAGCATTAGGGGCATTTTAGAAAATATCACTTATCTTTAAATTAATAATATATTTCATTAACTAATGATTATATGAATTTGTGCAAAATAATGAATAGTTTGCTATATAATATGTCTTAACACAATGTGTTATATTTAAGACAAACTCTTGGCCATAGGAATCATACTCTGATCAGCGATTCAGCAGTCACTCCCTTTAAACAACAAGCTTCTGGCAACCACTCACACAAGGCACAGACAGGCAAATTCTATGTGATTGCAACGATGTGGAACATAACAAAGTTGAACTTCTCAAAAGAATGAGTGAGATGACGTGGCTGGACCTTTTTTTTTTTTTAATGAGACCTGTGCCCCTAATTCTGACACACTAGTTTTCACACATTGTCAAATAGTCCCCTGAGGAACAGTCCCTGTTTGAGAACTCTGCCTGTCTCTAAAATCCCATCTTTCCCCTCCTATTTCCACATCATGGACATCTCTTAGTTAAACTACTTTCCCTTTTCTCAAATCTCAGCTATCTCTTCCTTCTTTTCACCTAGCATGTCACCTTTCCTCCCTAAAGTCCTTATTTTTATGCACATGGAATTATCCTCTTGATTCTCAGAGTATTCTGTCTTCAATATGTCTGGCCCCAATTTGCTACTGGATTCTGACTGCACAGACCCAATATATGTTGACATGCAAAGACATCCTGGTGAGAAAATCTGTTGTTCTCTTTCTGTAAATCGGTTTTCTTTCCTGTCCAAACAACCTACCTTATGAAATAGGAGATCCCCCAAAGATTCACGCGGTCTTAATGACCCCTGGCTCATATACTTGAATTTCTTGAAGAGTTGCAAAGGCAGGTGGCTTCTCTGGGTCACTAGCTGATGCTGGCTTCTTCTCAGGTCTCTCCTGGTAAGGTGGATGAAAGGAAATGGTGACTAACCTGAGAGTCCACACTCTGCCCCTGGTCCCTCTAATAGAAATTTCTGATGGAAAATGTCTGTGCACGTGAAGACTACACTACTAGTATGGTTAGGGCCGGCTTGGCAGAGGGCTTGAAGGAGCCTGGTCACCATTATTTCTCCCATGTTATCTGCCCACTGCCTGTTCTGGCTGGCTGTGGTCCTGCTGCCTCTGATTCTGCTACAGGAAGCCTGAGGTCCCTAGGGCTCTTCCAGGGATGAGGCAACCTCAGGGAATCTGTGTCCTCCCCTCCCAAACCCCTGATTTCCAGGAGTAAGTCAATTACCTGAGCTTCTCTGTGGCTTGAGATGAGAATTAATTTGTAACAATCTGGGGATTCGGATCACTAGCTGTTGGAGTTAATAGGAGAATAGCCCCGTAACTGCCCACAGGATCAAGAGGCTACCTAGTATATATACTTCCCCCACTTTCCTCCTTCCTCATCTTGAATCTCTTGTTACAGGCAAGAAGTATTTTTAAAGTTTCATTTTAATTCAAAGAACTCATATACTTGTGTCTTTTCCTTGAGCAATTCAAATTATACAAATAGTGCTGAGTACCATGTAGCCCCTGGCCATCAAATCACTATGACATTTTGTGGGAACCCCTTAAAATCTTTCTTTTAACCATTGTTTTACATGTTTATTCATTTATTTACTTATTTACTTATTGTGCGTGTATGTGTGCATGTGCGTGTGCTTGTGCACAGGAGGACACACCATAACAACACACTTGTGGAGGTCATCTGACTAGCCACATTCAGAGCTTTACATATACACAACATATGAACCAATGCAAGTCTTTAAAATGAGTTTTCTCTGGATATCATAATTTCATTTTTGAGAGTTATATACTTTACATACTAGATTTCTATATATAAGTCAGTCGGGATTACATACTCCTAATGTTCAACTAACACTTCTATCTAGGCCAAAGCCTTTTCATTGGAGATGAAGATACCGATCAATGGTTAACATACTCTTCAGAGGATCCAGACTGAATTCCCAGCGTCTATGTCAGGCAGCTTACAAGTGCCTCTAACTTCAGGTCAGGGTACCAGATGCCCTCGTGCTAGCCCATGGCATACACATGTAATATACACATGGACACATAAATAGAAATTAAAAAAATGATTTTATCAGCTTCCCAAAAGGAAACTTCATTCCTACAAGTATCCACTCTTCCCTTCAGCCACTAAAAACCTCCAAGTTTGTTTCTACCTATGGAATTGCCCATTTGGGGACATTTCTCATAAACAGAAGTGTAAGAGTTGTAAACTTAAGTGCCACCCCACACTTTTTTAACAGTACTTTCAAAGTTCTTTCACGGTGTATAGTGTATTAGTAATTCATTCTATTCTGTAGCTGAATAATGCCTCCTACATGGATCTAGCACTTTTGTATACCACTGTGAATGCTTTCTACCTTTTGATTTGTGAATTGGAGTAAAAAATACCACCCTTCATTCTGTCTCCTCTTAACGACCAGAAACAACCACAGATCAGATGGTAGTCTATGGTAAATTACTACAAGGCTATTTTTCCATACAAAATATTTATATAAGGATCTGACAGCCTTGTTGGTATCTTCCAATAACTCATCTTTCCTCTGAATATTTTGAAGTAAAATTTGTTTTAACCAAGAATTCTCAACCTTTCTTCCTGACCTTCGGGGCATGCCATGCTTTTTGATAGTGACCACATTGTAAATAGTTGGAAGTAGAGCAGCATTCCTGATATCAAATATCACCAGAAAAGCTTCTGCCTGCAATAGTGGGGAATTAATTTAGAGACCCACAATTGAATAGTGTGGAGAGAGTGAGAGAATTCACAGCACTCAGTCATGAATGGGATTTCTTATCAAACCCCTTCCCCAGGCTCCAGGATCTATGTGGAAGAGGAGGCAGAAAGATTGTAAGATCCAAAGGTGATGTATGACTGCAAGAGAACAGTGTCTAACAGATACAACAGACTGATACACATATGAACTTAGACGCTATGGTATCAAACACAGGACCTGAACAAATTTAATTCAGAGGGAGTTCAAGCACTGAGAGGGGCAGTTGAAACAGGGTCCCACTCCTAACTAAGAAACTATTGGCAATAGATACCTACTAACGATGAGAAAACCAGTTTTATCCAGTGGACTGTAACTGTGCACATTAACCATATTCCATAGCCCAGAACTTGTGGCCAACACAAAACAAACTCCGTGTAGATTTTTGTTTCCTTTTGGTATGTTTTGTTTCATTGTTTGTTTATTTTTATTCTAGTTTCATTTTGAGAGATAGACAGAAATAATATAAAATTATATGGATATGTAGGTGCAAGAGATCTGAGAGAAGTTGGGGAAGGGGGAAAGCATGACCAAATTTTCTTTATATAAAAATGTTTTAATTTTAAAAAATGCTCTTGTAGACATCCTAAGGCCAAGCTTATGATAATGATTCCTCAGGTGTGGTTCAGTCTTTCCAGGCACATGTATGTTAGTGTTAAGTTGACAAAAACGAAGGAAGACAGAAGCTGAAGGTCATATGCAAAGGAGGGCAGGCTGCCTAGGAAACATGGAGAACTTTTTTTTATCTTCCTCTCCTAGTTAGTTATTGAGCCACTGTGACAATACACCTGATGGAAAAATCACAAAGGAGGAACTGTTTATGTTACATTACTTAAAGCCTGGCTGGCTGTGCTGTTTCTGGACCTGTGCTGAGACAGTGTTGTATTAGCAGGGCACGATGGAGCAGAGCTTCTTAGTTTATGGAAGCCAGAAATCAGGAAAGGATAGTGTTCTAGTTTTACTTCATATTGCTGTGATAAATTATTGACAAAAGTAACTTTTGAGGGAGAAAGATATAATTAAGCTTACAATTCTAGGTTATCGTCCATTATTGCTGGAAAGTCAAGATAGCGAGGATTCAAAGGTACTAGGCATGTTCACAAAGAGAATGAATGCATATCTGCTTGTACCAGGCTCGCTTCCCCCCTTATTACCCAGAACCCATAGCCAGGCAGCAGGCTTCCCATTTTTAGTCTGTATTTTCCAACATCTGTTAATGTAATCAAGACAATCTCTCAGACGTGCACTTAGACCAACCTGATCTAGAAAAATCCTTCATTGGGACTCTTGTTCTGGATGATTCTATATTGTACCAAGTTAATAATTAACAATAACCATCATAGGGAGAGAAAAAGGCCTGGGACAAGAAATACTCACTAGAAAATGCCTCCAGAACACTCCTCCATTGTTGGTGGGATTGCAGACTGGTACAACCACTCTGGAAATCAGTCTGGAGGTTCCTCAGAAAATTGGACATTGAACTACCTGAGGATCCAGCTATACCTCTCTTGCGCATATACCCAAAAGATGCCCCGACATATAAAAAAGACACATGCTCCACTATGTTCATAGCAGCCTTATTTATAATAGCCAGAAGCTGGAAAGAACCCAGATGCCCTTCAATAGAGGAATGGATACAGAAAATGTGGTACATCTACACAATGGAATATTACACAGCTATCAAAAACAATGACTTTATGAAATTCGTAGGCAAATGGTTGGAACTGGAAAATATCATCCTGAGTGGGGTAACCCAATCACAGAAAAGCACACATGGTATGCACTCATTGATAAGTGGCTATTAGCCCAAATGCTTGAATTACCCTAGATGCCTAGAACAAATGAAACTCAAGACAGATGATCAAAATGTGAATGCTTCACTTCTTCTTTAAAAGGGGAACAAGAATACCCTTGGCAGGGAATAGAGAGGCAAAGATTAAAACAGAGACAGAAGGAACACCCATTCAGAGCCTGCCCCACATGTGGCCCATACATATACAGCCATCCAATTAGACAAGATGGATGAAGCAAAGAAGTGCAGGCCGACAGGAGCCGGATGTAGATCTGTCCTGAGAGACACAGCCAGAATACAGCAAATACAGAGGCGAATGCCAGCAGCAAACCACTGAACTGAGAATAGGACCCCCGTTGAAGGAATCAGAGAAAGAACTGGAAGAGCTTGAAGGGGCTCGACACCCCTTATGAACAACAACGCCAAGCAACCAGAGCTTCCAGGGACTAAGCCACTACCTAAAGACTATACATGGACTGACCCTGGACTCTGACCTCATAGGAAGCAATGAATATCCTAGTAAGAGCACCAGTGGAAGGGAAAGCCCGTGGTCCTGCTAAGACTGAATCCCCAGTGAACTAGATTGTTGGGGGGAGGGCAGCAATGGGAGGAGGATGGGGAGGGGAACACCCATAAAGAAGGGGAGGAGGAGGGATTAGGGGGATGTTTGCCCGGAAACCGGGAAAGGGAATAACTCTAGAAATGAAAATAAGAAATACTCTAGTTAATAAAAAAAAATACAGAAACACCAATAATCAGAGGAAGCTTAAGCATTGACTACCTTTCCATATAATTAACATAGTGCTACTAACATATCTGGAGTTTCTAAAAGCTTTGTTCCAAGTCATTAAAAAGGAGGTGTTATTATTATAGTGTTAAAAGTATAAAAAGTATATATGTTAGTATTTGTTCTACAAAGGAATAGTGTCATCTACGATGCCGTGTAAATGATTTCTCTTTAATGAAAATGTAAACAGTGAAGTAATCTGGCAGCTGTATTTAATTTATGCTGGTCCCCAATAATCACCCAAGAAACCAAGATTCATTTCCAGCTACACCTCAATGGTTGAGCAGTTAAATGATCTACCTTATCTGTATGTGCTAATTGACTACCTCCCAAATCCATCCCATAATAGTTGGATATTAATATTGATATGGATCTTTGGGCTTCAGGTGTGATTCAAGATGTCTCTCTGAATTCCTTCCTTATGACTCCAATTACTCCATCCTCCTCACTGATCTGTCTGGCTCTCTTCCACTCTGTCCTTCTGCTGGCAGAGGTATAGCACTTTTCTGCGTTCTGCTCTGTCATTGGGTGATCAGCATTTATTGACATGTCAGAGAACAAATGGTCAGAACTGTTTACACAAATTGAGACGGGAGATTCTTGGTATAAGCATTACAGAACATGTCCATATTGAAACAAAAAAAAAGCAAAAAAAGTCAGCATTTGAATAACATAAGGGTAAACTTTGCACGTTATACAAAAGCATTGTGCCTACAGTGGTGCTGTGAAGCATAGTCTCTATGATATGAGAAACTATTACAGTGGCAAGAAGAAACAGGAAGCTAACAAATCACAATTATTGTTTAAGCACAATTATTAAAGCTTAGTGGAAAAATAATAGAAATTAAAACATAAAAGTGGGAATAAAAAAGAAAATGCCTCCAGTAACCTACTTCCTTCAATTAGATTCTGTTTCTTGAAATTTTTACCACCTCCTAATCACACCATCAAATTATTAACCCCTTGAGTCCTCCTGATCAAACAGACTCTCAATGTTTGGATCTACTATATGGGGACCAAGTAGTCCACAGATGAGCCGTTAGGGGAATACTTCACATCGAAACAAGAGAACCATTTTTTGAAGGTTCAAACTTCACATCATCTTAGAATCAACAGCCTCATACATCACTCTTCCCAGTCACTGAGTGGCTTTACATTAACAGTAAGTCAGACAATGATGTTGCATACAATTCTTTGAATATGAAACCAGGAGAGTCCATATTTTTCTTCTGTGTTTTCTTAAAATATACATTATAAGGGAAATCTAAAATACTTGACATGGGATTTAAAACTGGAGATAGAACCAAATGAGGGGTACACTCTGATTTCAGACCTCTAATGGCTGAGACAGAAGAACCAAGAGTTTTAGGCCAGTCTCTCTCTCGCTCTCTCGCTCTCTCGCTCTCTCGCTCTCTCGCTCTCTCGCTCTCTCACTCTCTCGCTCTCTCGCTCTCTCTCTCAACACAAACCAGAAAAGCAGACATGCCCTTGAGAATGGCACTCATTGTGATTAAACACAAACACCCAATGAAACTGGGAAAGGCCTCCCAAAGATACAAAAGATCTAGAGTAAAACCCAAGTGTTGAAGATGGGTTACTGCTCTCTAAGTTGTAGGCGACTGAGTTATCTGCCACCCTCACTCCCATTGTATAACCTATTGTTACTACTGTTGGTTGCACTCTAGAATTTGACAGTAAGTGTCTGTTGCTGAAGACCACATGTGCTGCTGTCACAGGCCATGGAAGAACCAAGCTAAAACTGAACTGGAAGTTTCCTTCCAGAAGGCAACCATAGACAATGATTTAAAAAAAAGCCTTTGATATAAGCTACTAGGGCATAATTCTCACCAATAGTCCAGGTTGGTTATGAACCTTATGTGTTATGGAATCAATACACCAGGCAAGATGTACTCACAGGATAATTATGTCCTGGCTGTTATGAGTACAACTAATACTCTGATTGCATTTAAGGTAGAGCTTCAGGAGATAATGTGCTCAGTACAATAAGGTAAGGAAAACGTTATGGCTGAGGAAGGCACATGTCCAGTAAAGAAGGTATTGATATTTTGTTAAATGGATACAGTGCTCCTATGATGATATTTTGTTAAATGGATACAGTGCACCTATGATGATATTTTGTTAAATGGACACAGTGCACCTATGATGATATTTTGTTAAATGGATACAGTGCACCTATGATGATATTTTGTTAAATGGATAGTGTCCTATGATGATATTTTGTTAAATGCATACAGTGTACCTATGGAATCACCTTCTAAACATTTGTGATTTTGCACATTGGTTAATGTAACTTTCAGCCTTGGTCAAGGAGGAAAGTCTTTTTTATTCTTTTTCAGTGAGCAGCAGTTATTGTAAAAACTCATACTCCATCAACTTGCTGAGAATACATGGCTTTTATACCTGCATAGTTTCCCAGTGCTCTAGGATTACACACACACACACACACACACACACACACACACATACACACACACACACATATGATACCACCACCACCATCATCACCATTAAAAGTTCATAAAACACCGTAGGAGAAAGGACAGAATGAGTGTCAAACACAGGGGAAGTGGCAATTGTATGACATAGTTATGTTTTCTGAGCTTAGCATGACCACTGACAGTTACACAGCAGAGATTGCTAGATGGGTCACATAGTAATGGCACTGGCCATCATGTACTAGATATTCCTTTGATGAAAATAGAGTGAGCAAAATGATAACATAATTTGTGTCTAAGTCAGTGGTGATGGAGCTGTTATCATTTCCCTATGAAAATAGGGGGTCACTAGAATTTCACCTGAGATATCAGCCATCTTCTGCTATCTAACATATAAGTGAGAGGTTGACTGAGGCTGGAACACCAGTGATGCAGCTTTTGTGAGGTCATTACTCATGTTGAGGTAGAGTCTTTGGGGTGATTCAGCTGCTTTTGAGTCATTCAGTCTTCTATAAGGACCCCCTCCTTCATGCCCTTTTACATAAGCTCCAAAATCCACTGGTTCACAAAGGTAGACAAGGGTGGAATAGTTTTCTCTGGTCTACTGCAACCCTATTCAGAACTGTGAATAGACAGTTCTTCATGCCTTTGCAGAAAAAGGCAGGCAAGAGGCTCCTTCCCAATAGGACACATTGCACAGTGGTTATGTGCAGGTTATATAATGTCCCCAACAGGCTCCCATATTGGAAAACTGGGTTAGTAATGCAGTTTGGGAAGATTGCATAGATGCTAGAATTAGCTTGAGGAAGGAGCCTATGGTGGTACATTTTCAATATAGGAAGTCTGCCACTAGACTTATCTCTCTATGTTTCCTAGTGTGCGATAATGAATGATTTCAACTACAGCACCATGAATTCTGCCATACTTCTGTCACCATTACTGATTTTGTTCTTTCAAACAGTGAGCCAAAACCTAACTTTCATGGCTGGACATGGGCCCCTTACAAGCTTCTGGCAGATGAGCAGCTTTTCTTCATGTGGGTCCCCTAACAATTGGAGCTGGGGCTCCCTCTGTCTCAGTTGCCTGCCATTAGGTCCACTTTTCCTAGCTGAACTGACTGCTCAGGTCACAGTAATATTATGTCAGTGATGAAGTAGAAAGATCTGGAAATCACAGAGCCTTCAAAGTCATTTTTTTTACTGAAAGATTTCTTCCTATCCATAGTAATCTAAGTACCACTACTTGGATGCATACACAGAAAAATTTATAGGTTTACATAGACTTTTTATTGGCTATTTTATTTATTCATATTTCAAATGTTATCCCCCCTTTCCAGTTTCCCCTCTGCAAGCGCCGTATCCACCCCTCCACCCTGTTCTATATGGGTACTTCCCTACCCACCAAGAAGAACTCAGGAGGACCAATATTCTTCCAGTCACAAGAGATTGTCACTTTGCATCTCTAAAGCGTGACAAGGTCCAGAATATTACATCTGGGTCTCTGTGTGAGTTAGCCATCTATAGTTAGATGCACTTACCTGAAAAGACGTCAGTAGTGAAGAGTGCTTGCTGTTCTCATTACCCAAATCTCGCACCAGCCTATAACTTCAGTAGATATGGTGCCCTTCCTTCTTCACTGTACAGGCACGTGCGTTCATGTGCACATGTCCATACATCACAAATAGTCAGTAGTGAAAATAATAATCTTGTAAAAGAACCCCTTAAGAGTAGTGGCTTTTTTTCTCTAATGTAATGTATTGGACAAACACCATGAGATGTTCAATGTTTAATATTAAATTGACTTTGATATATTTGATTCTGTTCAAATGAGACAGGTAGAATTATTCTGGTGACACAATTGTTTTGTTTTGTTTTGTTTACTTCTTTTTTTATTAACTTGAGTATTTCTTATTTACATTTCGATTGTTATTCCCTTTCCCGGTTTCCAGGCCAACATCCCCCTAAGCCCTCACCCTCCTGAACTCTATGGGTGTTCCCCTCCCCATCCTCCCCACTTTACCGCCATCCCCCCAACAATCACCTTCACTGGGGGTTCAGTCTTAGCAGGACCAGGGCTTCCCCTTCCACTGGTGTTCTTTTTTTTTTTTAAGGTTTTGTTATTTTTTTTATTAACTTGAGTATTTCTTTTTTACATTTTGAATGTTATTCCCTCTCCCAATTTCTGGGCAAACATGCCCCTAATCCCTCCCCCTCACCTTCTTTATGGGTGTTCCCCTCCCCACCCTCCTCCCAATGCCGCCCTCCCCCCAACAATCACGTTCACTGGGCGTTCAGTCTCAGCAGGACCAAGGGCTTCCCCTTCCACTGGTGCTCTTACTAGGATATTCATTGCTACCTATGGGGTCAGAGTCCAGGGTCAGTCCATGTATAGTCTTTAGGTAGTGGCTTAGTCCCTGGAAGCTCTAGTTGCTTGGCATTGTTGTTCATAAGGGGTCTCGAGCCCCTTCAACCTCTTCCAGTTCTTTCTCTGATTCCTTCAACGGGGGTCCTATTCTCAGTTCAGTGGTTTGCTGCTGGCATTCGCCTCTGCATTTGCTGTATTCTGGCTGTGTCTCTCAGGACAGATCTACATCCGGCTCCTGTCGGCCTGCACTTCTTTGCTTCATCCATCTTGTCTAATTGGATGGCTGTATATGTATGGGCCACATGTGGGGCAGGCTCTGAATGGGTGTTCCTTCTGTCTCTGTTTTAATCTTTGCCTCTCTATTTCCTGCTAAGGGTATTCTTGTTCCCCCTTTTAAAGAAGGAGTGAAGCATTCACATTTTGATCATCCATCTTGAGTTTCATGTGTTCTATGTAGCTAGGGTAATTCAAGCATTTGGGCTAATAGCCACTTATCAGTGAGTGCATACCATGTGTGTTTTTCTGTGATTGGGTTACCTCACTCAGGATGACATTTTCCAGTTCCAACCATTTGTCTATGTATTTCATAAAATCATTGTTTTTGATAGCTGAGTAATATTCCATTGTGTAGATGTACCACATTTTCTGTATCCATTCCTCTGTTGAAGGGCATCTGGGTTCTTTCCAGCTTCTGGCTATTATAAATAAGGCTGCTATGAACATAGTGGAGCACGTGTCTTTTTTATATGTTGGGGCATATTGTGGGTATATGCCCAAGAGAGGTATAGCTGGATCCTCAGGTAGTTCAATGTCCAATTTTCTGAGGAACCTCCAGACTGATTTCCAGAATGGTTGTACCAGTCTGCAATCCCACCAACAATGGAGGAGTGTTCCTCTTTCTCCACATCCTCGCCAGCATCTGCTGTCACCTGAGTTTTTGATCTTAGCCATTCTCACTGGTGTGAGGTGAAATCTCATGGCTGTTTTGATTTGCATTTCCCTTATGACTAAAGATGTTGAACATTTCTTTAGGTGTTTCTCAGCCATTCGGCATTCCTCAGCTGTGAATTCTTTGTTTAGCTCTGAACCCCATTTTTTAATAGGGTTATTTGTTTCCCTGCGGTCTAACTTCTTGAGTTCTTTGTATATTTTGGATATAAGGCCTCTATCTGTTGTAGGATTGGTGAAGATCTTTTCCCAATCTGTTGGTTGCCGTTTTGCCCTAACCACAGTGTCCTTTGCCTTACAGAAGCTTTGCAGTTTTATGAGATCCCATTTGTCGATTCTTGATCTTAGAGCATAAGCCATTGGTGTTTTGTTCAGGAAATTTTTTCCAGTGCCCATGTGTTCCAGATGCTTCCCTAGTTTTTCTTCTATTAGTTTGAGTGTGTCTGCTTTGATGTGGAGGTCCTTGATCCACTTGGACTTAAGCTTTGTACAGGGTGATAAGCATGGATCGATTTGCATTCTTCTACATATTGACCTCCAGTTGAACCAGCACCATTTGCTGAAAATGCTATCTTTTTTCCATTTGATGGTTTTGGCTCCTTTGTCAAAAATCAAGTGCCCATAGGTGTGTGGGTTCATTTCTGGGTCTTCAATTCTGTTCCATTTGTCTATTTGTCTGTCTCTGTACCAATACCATGCAGTTTTTATCACTATTGCTCTGTAATACTGCTTGAGTTCAGGGATAGTGATTCCCCATGAAGTCCTTTTGTTGTTGAGAATAGTTTTAGCTATCCTGGATTTTTTGTTATTCCAGATGAATTTGCAAATTGTTCTGTCTAACTCTTTGAAGAATTGGATTGGTATTTTGATGAGGATTGCATTGAATCTGTAGATCGCTTTTGGTAAAATGGCCATTTTTACTAAGTTAATCCTGCAAATCCATGAGCATGGGAGATCTTTCCATCTTCTGAGGTCTTCTTCAAATTCTTTCTTCAGAGGCTTGAAGTTCTTATTGTACACATCTATTACTTGCTAGGTTAAAGTCACACCGAGGTACTTTATATTATTTGGATCTATTATGAAGGGTGTCGTTTCCCTAATTTCTTTCTCGGCTTGTTTCTCTTTTGTGTAGAGGAAGGCTACTGATTTATTTGAGTTAATTTTATACCCAGCCACTTGGCTGAAGTTGTTTATCAGCTTTGGTAGTTCTCTGGTGGAACTTTTGTGATCACTTAAATATACTATTATATCATCTACAAATAGTGATATTTTGACATCTTCTTTTCCGATCTGTATCCCCTTGACCTCCTTTTGTTGTCTGATTATTCTGGCTAGAATTTCAAGAACTATATTGAATAAGTAGGGAGAGAGTAGGCAGCCTTGTTTAGTCCCTGATTTTAGTAGGATTGCTTCAAGTTTCTCTCCATTTAGTTTAATGTTAGCTACTGGGTTGCCGTATATCCCTTCTTATATGGTTTAGGTATGGGCCTTGAATTCCTATTCTTTCCAGGACTTTTATCATGAAGGGGTGTTGAATTTTGTCAAATGCTTTCTCGGCGTCTAATGAAATGATCATGTGGTTTTGTTCTTTCAGTTTGTTTATATAATGGATCACATTGATGGTTTTCTGTATATTAAACCATCCCTGCATGCCTGGGATGAAGCCTACTTGATCACGGTGGATGATTGTTTTGATGTGCTCTTGGATTCGGTTTGCCAGAATTTTATTGAGTATTTTTGCGTTGATATTCATAAGGGAAATTGGTCTGAAGTTCTCTTTCTTTGTTGGGTCTTTGTGTGGTTTAGGTATATGAGTAATTGTGGCTTCATAGAAGGAATTCGGTAGTGATCCATCTGTTTCAGTTTTGTGGAATAGTTTGGATAATATTGGTATGAGGTCTTCTATGAAGGTCTGATAGAATTCTGCACTAAACCCATCTGGACCTAGGCTCTTTTTGGTTGGCAGACCTTTTAATGACTGCTTCTATTTCCTTAGGAGTTATGGGGTTGTTTAACTGGTTTATCTGTTCCTGATTTAACTTCGGTACCTGGTATCTGTCTAGGAAATTGTCCATTTCCTGCAGATTTTCAAATTTTGTTGAATATAGGCTTTTATAGTAAGATCTGATGATTTTTTGAATTTCCTCTGAATCTGTAGTTATGTCTCCCTTTTCATTTCTGGTTTTGTTAATTTGGACACACTGTCTGTGTCCTTTCGTTAGTCTGTCTAAGGGTTTATCTATCTTGTTGATTTTCTCAACGAACCAACTTTTGGTTCTGTTGATTCTTTCTATGGTCCTTTTTTTTCAACTTGACTGATTTCAGCTCTGAGTTTGATTATTTCCTGTCTTCTACTCCTCCTGGGTGTATTTGCTTCTTTTTGTTGTAGAGCTTTTAGGTGTGCCTGGTGACACAATTGTTAAGTCAGACTGATGATGTCCATCCAGAAGATTGTGCACAGTAATTATTTTCTAAAAATTGGTGTTTATAACTGACAGAGAGTTTACAAACAGGCTGTATCATAACTGAGAGATCTGTCAAGTCACTGAGAGATCTGTTGTTAGTGAAGTAACAATCAACAGAATGTGAAGGTCACGGGAGCTCTAGTTGTGCACAAAATTCATATAGAGTAGATTCTATATACTAATGACAATGAAATAGTTACATTCTAAATCTTTAAGTCTATTGCTGTGGTATTTGATTTCCCGTGTGTATAAGTTAAACTGTTTTGAGTTTTGCTTTGAGAAAGTAGATTCTAGAACTCATATTCCAACCTGCAGCCTTCATGTAATCTTGGGTCACTAATCTGAATGTTTTATCTGGTTCTTCCTCCAGGAACTTAATCTCTAGTGAAACAGAATTGGGGATAGCATACCTCTCATGTGCTAATTAATTTCCCTGAATTTGGCTTACCTTTCTCTCCACCAAAGGCCCAGGGAACATTACAGAAGAGAGGACAGAAAGAAGGTAAAGCCTGAAAGATGAACGTTGTGAAAGGCCATCTTCTGGAAGAGTTGTTACACACATAAACTCTCAGCAGCTGTGGTCACTCAGCACAGTCGAGCCAGGTAGGAATTCCTGTGTGAACAGGAAATGAGCTGCTGAGACCTACACTAGCCAAGGAGCTATTGGCAGCTGATGCTTCTCAGGAAGCAATCACTATTCTGCATGGGTATGATCATTTGTAGGTTGCTATGTCCTCAAAAATGCATCCACAGACTTGATACCCTGTCTTTCTGATGGAGGTGGCTTCAAATAAGTTCCCTCTCCCCACTGTAGGGCCTTTCATCTAGGATACCCTCTCCTTTGAGTCCTGACATTCTCTCACTTCCTAAGTCTTTGGTACATTCTAGAGGGTCTCCCAACCTCCTTCCTCCCGAGATCACCTGTTTCCACTCTTTCTGCTGGCCCTCAGGGCTTCAGTCCTTTTCCCTCACCCAATACAGATCATGTTCCCCTCTCCTCCCACTCTCATTCCCTATCCCTCCCTTGTCCCTCCATCCCTTCCCCTTGTGATTGCTTCAAAAAGAACAACATTTCATTGAGACTGGCTTACAGGCTCATTTTGTTATCATCAAGTGCATGCATAGCAGCATCCAGGCAGGCATGGTACAGGAGGAGCTGAGAGTTCTACATCTTCATCTGGAGACAGCCAAAAGAAGACTCTCTCATGGGCAGCTAGGAGGAGGGTCACAAAGGCCAACCCCAAAGTGACACACTTCCTCTAACAAGTAAGCAACACCTACTTCAACAAAGCCACACTTCCTAATAGTATCACTCTCTGAACCAAGCATATTCAAACCACCACAGAAATATAGGAAAGCTTCCTTCTGGTTCCACACCTCCCATTGCTGATAGGTTGACTGACCCCAACCTACAGCTCTGCCTTCATCACAGTAGGCCTGCTCAAAGTCAGACACACAGTTCCAACTGCCTTCCAAGAAGCCTGATCCAACTTGGAACACCCAGGCCAGACGCAGGGCAAGTGGACCCAGCCACCAGACAGAAGATCTGGTAAGGTTGAGTGAGCCTAGAGAGTTGAACTAGGCAGGAATCGAGCTGCTCCCTCCCCATTTCTGTACCCACTCTGGAAGACTTAACCATGACACCCCACTGAGGACCATAGCATAAATGCCTAGAGTTCTCTATGCTAATGAGGTACGAAGCTAGGCCTCAAGCATTCAGCCAGTGAGCTTCTCTTCTTGGTCATTCCATCCCACCAAAGATATTTAGTCCCTGGTTCACCCTGAAGAAGATGTTTGCATACATATCCACCGGCAAATAAAGCAATATGAACAAGTGAGGACAACTATGGGGAAGCCTTCCATTTTAAAGAGTGGCTTCTCCCCGAGAATGCTTTTTCCTCCAGCCCCTCAATACTTTTGGAGCTCACTCAGAATCGAACTGGGTTCCCTCCCCATCCCAGATTCTGCATGGATGCCCTGAGGGAAATCATGGACAAGGGACCCTTGTTCTTGACAGCAGTGGTACTCCAGTGGCATCTGGGTACAGAGAAGACCACGAACCATCTAATGAAGATGGTAGAGGCCTTTAAAGAGGGTATAAATAAGTCCCTTAAAGAAATACAGGAAAACACAATCAGATAAGTAGAAACCATTCAAAAGGAAACAAATCCTTTAAAAGAATACAGAAAAATACAATCAAACAGAAAATGAATACGATGCTTCAAGATCTAAAAAAATGTAAGTAAAAGCGATAAAGAAAACATAATGGGCTTCAGAGAGAGATAATCTGAGGAGTGAGCTACAGCTGGAGTACTCAGATACTGATCCTTGACCACTGAATGCTACCTCATCCCTCAGGGGTGATGGCTACAGGCACAGATGTACGAGACATTCTAGAACTCGGGGATCCAGGAGATGCCGCTGCTGGGACCATCGGCAAAAAGGATATTATCAACTCGGACAAGAAAAGTGCAGGAAGTCCTCAGAGACTCTGACCTTCAAGAGGCTTGAGCATGCATCAGGAGGTCTATGCTTTCCTTTACTCTGACAAAAAGGATGCACCCCGACTACTTCCCAGTGACACTGGTCAGGACATCGAAAAGTGAAGGCTAAATTGGGGTCCAAGAAGGTTCGATCTTGGAAGTGGATGCCATTTACCAACCCAGGTTGAAAGGATGGTGCTATGTTTTTCCACTGGTGCCGAGCAGTAGTGGAGGGCAAGGACTACCCTTTCGCCAGGTTCAATAAGACAGTGCAAGTGCCAGTGTACTCATGGACTAAGGCAGAGACTGACCATCTCTTTGACCTCAGCCGCTGATTTGATCTGCGCTTCGTAGTTATTCACGATCGGTATGACCACCCGCAGTTCAAGAAGCGTTCTGTGGAGGACCTGAAAGAGAGGTACTACCACATTTGTGCCAGGCTTGCCAACGTGAGGGCTGTGCCAGGTACAGATCTCAAAATACCAGTATTTGAGGCTGGGCATGAGAGACGGCGGAAGGAACAGCTGGAGCAACTTTACAACCAAACCCCGGAGCAGGTGGCAGAGGAGGAGTACCTGCTACAGGAGCTTCGTAAGATTGAGACCTGGAAAAAATCAGGAGAAGCACAGCCAAGACCTGCAGAAGTTGATTTCTGCAGCGGACACCACTACGGAGCAGCAGCGCATAGAATGCAAGACTCCCAAGAAGAAGCTACCCCAGAAGAAGGAGGCTGAGAAGCCGGGTGTTTCTGAGACTACAGGCATCAAGTTTCCAGATTTTAAGTCAGCAGGTTTGACATTATGAAGCCAGCCAGTGGATGAATCTGCCCAGCTCTGTGGGTCAGAAGAAGATCAAGACGCTGAAACAGATGCTGCTGGAACTTGGTGTGGATCTGAGCCCTACCCCCACAGAGGAGCTGGTGCATATGTTCAATGAGTTGGGGAGTGACCTGCTGTTACTCTACGAGCTCAAGTAGGCCTGTGCCAACTGTGAATATGTGCTACAGAGTGCTGAGCGGCCCTGCCACACCAGGAGTGGGACCAAGTCTGGCTTCTGCTGAGCCGACAGTGTCTGAATCTGGACTTGGTCGTGACCCTAGCAAGGACACCATCATTGATGTCGTGGTGCACCGCTCACACCCAATTCGCGGAAATGACAGGAATCAGTAGTCCAGCTCATCTTCTGTGAAGAAAACCAAGAAACCATAAGAGGCCATCAGAGTTCGTGGTATGGTGTAAATAGAACTGTTAAGTTGGGGGAAAAAAGATAAGAAAAGAAAACATAATGGAGGCAACACTGGAGATGAAAAACCTAGGAAAGAAAACCAGAACTACAGACACAAGTATCACCCAAAGCCAAACATCAGGCAAAATGTGAGGAGTCTTGTGGAAGAGTGGGGAGTAGAAATGAGCAAGTCTGGGGGTCAAGGATACCACAAGAAGAGCCACAGATTCAAGTCACCTGGGACTGTGGGGGCTCACAGATCCTCGGCCACCAACCCGGTTGCATGAAGGAGCTGGATCTAGATCCCCTACATATTTGTAGCACACTAGGTCTTCATATAGGTGCCCTAGCAAGTGGAATAGACGCTATCTCCATCTCTGATCCCTGAAATTGGATCCTCTCCCTCCCTGCTTGGATAGCCTGGTTGGGACTCAGTGTGAGAAGTGCCAAGACCTGCTGGGACTAGATGCCCCAGGGCAGTGTGGTGAAGTGGAAGTTTCTGGAAATTTCAGGTGATACAGACTCACATGGTGTTTTGCTAAGGCAAGACGTATGGTAGGTCCCCTAATGTTTAGAAAGAGTATAAATAGGGCTCAATGGACAGTGAAGGGGCCATTGCAACTCTTCACTGGTCTAGAGTCTTTGTCTTTGCTGATCTTGCTTTGAGGAGAGAGACAAGGCAGAGAACTCCCCCTGGTCCCTCCCACTCACTGGTCCTGGTAGCTCCACTGACCGGTGCAGATTCAGTGGGGGCCTGGCTGTTTCTGCTGGAGCATGCCACAGCTACTGATTTAAGTTTGCTATCCTGCCACTACTGAACTGGACTGCTGATATCCTGACAGAGATTGAAATCGCCTCAAAGAACTACTTCTAAACAGGCCCACAGCCCCTCATCCTATTTATCATCTTTTCACCATTACCTTTAGATGGTGTGCTGGGAGGGGAATTGAAGCATTTGAGAACCCTTATTATAAATAGGTTTTAAATAATCTAAGCCTGCATAGTGATACCCAAGGGGAGCTCCCCTCCTCTGAGGTAAAGGGGAAGGGGCAATTTAGGGAGGGATTTCTAAGTGTGGGACTGGAAAGAGAGGAGGGAGTTTCTTCTCTTTTTTTCCTCATGTTTTTTCTAAAATGTAGACCCGAAAATGTATAATGAATTATTCAACATTTTAGAAAAATCACTAAACCTTAGAGTCATGGTATTTAACATGCAGACCAGTGGGGGACATTTCTCATTCAAACCACCATGGTGATATTAGCCTAAAGACATAAATTCCAGGAAACCTACATAAGAGTGAAAGGAGAGAATCAATCCACAAAGGTGTCCTCTGACTTCACAAGCACTCTGTGATCTCTCTCTCTCTCTCTCTCTCTCTCTCTCTCTCTCTCTCTCTCTCTCACACACACACACACACACACACACACACACACACAGTATGTGGGGTGGAGTATAAAATAAAAGCTTTTTAAACATTTGAGCACCTCTGAGATTTTATCTAGACAGTTTAGAAGCTTAAAGGAACTGAAACAATGGAAATATTCTTATAATTAATTATTTTAGTATCATCAAGTTTTTTTTGACATATGTATAAATTCCTACTAAATGAAGGTGGTAGTGCCAGTGTTTAAAATAAGAAAATGGGAAGATGAACCAGATGTGTGTATCCCCACACCTGTATGCCCACACTCGTGAGTTTCAGTCAGGAGCACCTTGTGCTCAAGCAAAGCATGAAATACGTAGCAAAGGAAAGAAAAATTGCAACAAAAAATTAAAGACTGCCTAATATACAAGAACAAGCTCCTAAACAGCATAAATGAGTAAAACTAGGAAAGGCTTTTACATTGTCAGTGAAATTGTTTAGCTGGTAAAGGCAGCCACACCTAACAACCTGAGTCTGATTCTTGGACTTATATGGTCAAATAAAAGAACCAAATTGTCCTTAATCCTACACGTGTGCCAGTGCATGCACGCATGTGCCTTGCTCCCAAAACAAGTAAATAAATAAAAAATTAAATATTTCAACACTAAACTATTTAAGATTCTGTATCAGCAGCAAAAAGATTAAAATGAGAAGGGAATGGATGTCCAGTCCTTACGGGTTGAAATAAAAATAGAAACTTGATGACAGAGTTGGTCCCATATAATCATGGCAAAAATGACAACACATAAAGCACAAATAAACTAATACCTGCACGAAGAGATGCATTATACATCCCTCTGTCCAGTGGATAAAAATCAATTCACACCGAGAAATGCAAAAGCTTAAAATAGGATGCTTTGGCAATTATGACGGCACAAATGTATAAGCCCAACACACACACACACACACACACACACACACACACACACATACACCACAGACACTACACACACACACACCACAGACACTACACACACACACACCACAAACACTACACACACACACACACACACACACACACACACACACACACACATTCTGAGGCTAAGACAAAGCTCAACTGCACCCTTGATTAAACAGGTAGTTAAAACTTTGTAGCCTTTTCAGGTCTGAAGGCACAAAAGACCACAGCTACTTGAAAATCTGAGGCAGAAAGACCCAAAATCCTGAAAGGACACTATAAAACCCATGTGTCCCCATTTAAGGAGACCAATTGGCTCCATTTTGAGGACCAGGCTTAATTGAAGCCTTCCTCTCCCTCTCCCTCTCCCTTTCTCCCTCTCTCCCTCTCCCTCTCCCTCTCCCTCTCCCTCTCCCTCTCCCTCTCCCTCTCCCTCTCCCTCTCCCTCTCCCTCTCCCACCCTCTCTCTTTTTTCCTCAAGTCCACATTTCCCACCTCCCCAGTTGAGTTCAGTTGGTGCTGGCCTCCGACTTCTAGGCTTGGGGCTGGCCCAGGAGTACATGTTACACCACTCAGGAAAGCTGACTTTTCCTTTCCCAGCAGCCATTGAATGCCAACAGCTCTTCAGCTAGGGGAGGGACTTCATGACCCCCCCTCTCCTCCATGTTGGGATTTTATCTGGCTTGAGTTTCTCAGCCTTCTGCATGCCGTCAAAATCAACGTGAGTTCACATATCCATCCATCTGTTTTGTCTGGAAAGCACTGTTTAAAGTCATCTACTACTTCTGGCTCTTACAATCTTTCTGCTCCTTCAGAATAGATTTCTGAGAATCTCCCTCCTGAGGGGAGGACTGTGGTTTAGTTATCACATTTAGGGATGAACACCCTATTTTTTTATTGGATATATTTCTTTTTTTACTTTCAAATGTTATTCCCTTTCCCAGTTTCCTGTTCATAAGCCCCCTAGCCCCCTCTCCTCCCCTTCTTCTATAAGGGTGTCCCCTCCACATCCACCCCCCTACATTCCCCTACACTGGGGGTCCAGTCTTGGCCAGACCAAGAACTTCTTCCATTGGTGCCCAACAAGGGCCTCCTCGGCTACATATGCAGTTGGAGCCATGGGTCAGCCCATGTATAGTCTTTAAGTAGTGGTTTAGTCCCTGGAAGCTCTGGTTGGTTGGTATTGCTGTTCTTATGGGGTTGCAAACCCCTTCAGCTCTTTCAATCCTTCCTCTAATTCTTCCAACGGGGGTCTCAGTCTCCATTCAGTGGTTTGCTGCGAATGTTCACCTCTGTATTTCACATGCTAGGGCTGTGTCTCTCAGGAGAGATCTATATCCAGTTCCTGTTAGGGCTGAGCACTCTAAAGTCTCTTAAGAAGTAGAGGATTTCCACAAACACTTTAACACAAACAAAATATAGAAAAACAAGAAGGAAAATATAATTAATCAGGAAAAAGAAAGAAATGTGATACATTCAATAGAAAAAAGTTGGGATTTCTGACTCTGGAGGAAAACGCCTAGCGCCATCTGGGCCCCCTGTGCACAGGGTCCCAAGCAAAGGCAGGGCAGACCCTTCTGGTTGCTGCCCTCACAGAGAGCTGACACCCGGCTCTGAGGAGCGACTCTAGGCCAGAGACCAGCGGTAAGACCAACTTTTCTGCTCCAAGTGACCTGCCTGGTGGACTCAGGACACACAGAGGCAAAATTCCTCTGGGACCAGGCACTTCCGGTTTCTAGATGGGGCCCGAACCTCTCTGATCCCGGCCCACAGCTCCCTGCTCCCAAACCCCCTGGGAGAGAGAGCTCAGCACCCAGACAGATGGGCACTCCTGAGACTGCAGGGCAGGAGAGACCGCCAGTACTGCCCACCCTTGCCCACATCCCTGGCCCAAGAGGAAACTGTATAGGGCCTCTGGGAACAGGAAGATAGGGGCACTCAATGCTGAGGTCCAGACACTGCCCAGATCTGAAGTGACCTGGTCAAACAGCTCCCTGCACCCAAATCCCGTGGGAGGGAGAGCTAGACCTTCAGAGGGGCAGACATGCCTGGGAAAACAGAGGAGACAACTCTCTGCCCACATTTCTGACTCTAGAGGAAAAGGCCTAGCGCCATCTGAGGCCCTGTGCACAGGGTCCCGAGGGAAGGCAGGGCAGGTCCTTCTGCTTGCTGCCCTCACAGAGAGCTGACACCCGGCTCTGAGGAGCGACTCCAGGCCCGAGACCAGAGGTAAGACCAATATTTCTGCTCCAAGTGACCTGCCTGGTGGACTCAGGACACACACCCAGAGGAACACCTGAAGACCAGTAGACAGGAAGGACTACATGCCTGAAAGCAGAACACTATGTTCCCACAACTGGCTGAAAGAGAACAGGAAAACAGGTCTACAACACTCCTGACACACAGGCCAATAAGACGGTCTAACCACTGTTAGAAATAGCAGAAAAAGGTAATACCAGAGAAAACGTGATGGGAAGAGGTAAGCACAGGAACCCAAGCAATAGAAACCAAGACTAAATGGCATCATCGGAGCCCAATTCTCCCACCAGAGCAAACACTGAATAACCAAATACACCAGAAAAGCAAGATCAAGATTTAAAATCACATTTGATCATGATGATGGAGGACTTCAAGAAAGACATGAAGAACTCCCTTAGAGAAATGCAAGAAAACATAAATAAACAAGTAGAAGCTTATAAAGAGGAAATGCAAAAATTCCTGAAAGAATTACAGAAAAAACACAATGAAACAGGTGAAGGAATTAAAAATGTAAATAGAAGCAATAAAGAAAGGACACAGGGAGACAACCCTGGATATAGAAAAACAAAGGAAGAGACAAGGAGCTGTAGATACAAGCATCACCAACAGAATACAAGAGATAAAAGAGAGAATCTCAGGAGCAGAAGATTCCATAAAAATTATCTACACAACTGTTAAAGATAATGTAAAACGGAAAAAGCTACTGGTCCAAAACATAAAAGAAATCCAGGACACAATGAGAAGGCCAAACCTAAGGATAATAGGTATAGAAGAGAGTGAACTCCCAGCTCAAAGGACCAGTAAATATCTTCAACAAAATCATAGAAGAAAACTTCCCTAACCTAAAAAAAGTGATACCCATAGGCATACAAGAAGCCTACAGAACTCCAAATAGATTGGACCAGAAGAGAAACACCTCCCATCACATAATAGTCAAAACGCCAAATGCACAAAACAAAGAAAGAATATTAAAAGCAGTAAGGGACCGGATAAACAGTTCTCTGCACCCAAATCCCATGGGAGGGAGAGCTGAACCTTCAGAGAGGCAGACAAGCCTGGGAAACCAGAAGAGACTGCTCTCTGTACATGCATCTCGGACGCCAGAGGAAAACACCAAAGGCCATCTGGAACCCTGGTGCACTGAAGCTCCCGGAAGGGGCGGCACAGGTCTTCCTGGTTGCTGCCGCTGCAGAGAGCCCGTGGGCAGCACCCCGCGAGCAAACTTGAGCTTCGGGACCACAGGTAAGACCAACTTGTCTGCTGCAGGAGAGCTGCCTGGTGAGATCGGGACACACAGAGGCAGAGTTCATCTAGGAACCGGCACGTCCTGTGTTTGCCGGAGGTCCCACGCCCGCGGATCCCGGCCCGCAGCAGCTCTCTGCTCCCAGACCCTGTGAGAGAGAGACCCAACCGCCTGGTCAGGTGGGCACTCCTGAGGCTGCAGAGCGGAAGAGACCACCAACACTGCCCACCCCTGCCCACATCCCTGGCCCAAGAGGAAACTGTATAAGGCCTCTGGGCTCCCATGGGGGAGGGCCCAGGAGCGGCAGGACCCCTGCCTGAGACACCGCCGGAACCTGAAGGAAACAGACCGGATAAACAGTTCTCTGCACCCAAATCCCGTGGGAGGGAGAGCTAAACCTTCAGAGAGGCAGACAAGTCTGGGAAACCAGAAGACACTGCTCTCTGCACATACATTTCGGACGCCAGAGGAAAACACCAAAGGCCATCTGGAACCCTGATGCACTGAAGCTCCCGGAAAGAGCGGCGCAGATCTTCCTGGTTGCTGCCGCCACAGAGAGCCCGAGAGCAGCACCCCGCGAGCGAACGTGAGCCTCAGGACCACAGGTAAGACGAACTTTTCTGCTGCAAGTGACCTGCCTGGTGAACTCAAGACACAGGCCCACAGGAACAGCTGAAGACCTGTAGAGAGGAAAAACTACACTCCCGAAAGCAGAACACTCTGTCCCCATAACTGACTGAAAGAGAGGAAAACAGGTCTACAGCACTCCTGACACACAGGCTTATAGGACAGTCTAGCCACTGTCAGAAATAGCAGAACAAAGTAACACTAGAGATAATCTGATGGCGAGAGGCAAGCGCAGGAACCCAAGCAACAGAAACCAAGACTACATGGCATCATCGGAGCACAATTCTCCCACCGAAACAAACATGGAATATCCAAACACACCAGAAAAGCAAGATCTAGTTTCAAAATCATATTTGATCATAATGCTGGAGGACTTCAAGAAAGACGTGAAGAACTCGCTTAGGGAAACACAGGAAAACATTAATAAACAAGTAGAAGCCTTCAGAGAGGAATCACAAAAATCCCTGAAAGAATCGCAGAAATCCCTGAAAGAATTCCAGGAAAACACAATCAAACAATTGAAGGAATTAAAAATGGAAATAGAAGCAATCAAGAAAGAACACATGGAAACAACCCTGGATATAGAAAACCAAAGGAAGAGACAAGGAGCTGTAGATACAAGCTTCACCAACAGAATTCAAGAGATGGAAGAGAGAATCTCAGGAGCAGAAGATTCCATAGAAATCATTGACACAACTGTCAAAGATAATGTAAAGCGGAAAAAGCTACTGGTCCAAAACATACAGGAAATCCAGGACTCAATGAGAAGATCAAACCTAAGGATAATATGTATAGAAGAGAGTGAAGACTCCCAGCTCAAAGGACCAGTAAATATCTTCAACAAAATCATAGAAGAAAGCTTCCCTAACCTAAAAAAAGAGATACCCATAGGCATACAAGATGCCTACAGAACTCCAAATAGATTGGACCAGAAAAGAAACACCTCCCGTCACATAATAGTCAAAACACCAAACACAATAAATAAAGAAAGAATATTAAAAGCAGTAAGGGAAAAAGGTCAAGTAACATATAAAGGCAGACCTATCAGAATCACACCAGACTTCTCGCCAGAAACTATGAAGGCCAGAAGATCCTGGACTGATGTCATACAGACCCTAAGAGAACACAAATGCCAGCCCAGGTTACTGTATCCTGCAAAACTCTCAATTAACATAGATGGAGAAACCAAGATATTCCATGACAAAACCAAATTTACACAATATCTTTCTACAAATCCAGCAATACAAAGGATAATAAATGGTAAAGCCCAACATAAGGAGGCAAACTATACCCTAAAAGAAGCAAGAAACTAATCGTCTTGGCAAAAAAACAAAGAGAAAGAAAGCACACAAACATAACCTCACATCCAAATATGAATAAAACGGGAAGCAATAATCACTATTCCTTAATATCTCTCAACATCAATGGGCTCAACTCCCCAATAAAAAGAAATAGATTAACAAACTGAATACGCAACGAAGACCCTACATTCTGCTGGCTACAGGAAACACACCTCAGAGACAAAGACAGACACTACCTCAGAGTGAAAGGCTGGAAAACAACTTTCCAAGCAAATGGTCAGAAGAAGCAAGCTGGAGTAGCCATTCTAATATCAAATAAAATCAATTTTCAACTAAAAGTCATCAAAAAAGATAAGGAAGGACACTTCATATTCATCAAAGGAAAAATCCACCAAGATGAACTCTCAATCCTAAATATCTATGCCCCAAATACAAGGGCACCTACATATATAAAAGAAACCTTACTAAAGCTCAAAACACACATTGGACCTCACACAATAATAGTGGGAGATTTCAACACCCCACTCTCTTCAATGGACAGATCATGGAAACAGAAATTAAACAGAGATGTAGACAGACTAAGAGAAGTCATTAGCCAAATGGACCTAACGGATATTTATAGAACATTCTATCCTAAAGCAAAAGGATATACCTTCTTCTCAGCTCCTCATGGTACTTTCTCCAAAATTGACCATATAATTGGTCAAAAAACGGGCCTCAACAGGTACAGAAAGATAGAAATAATTCCATGCTTGCTATCGGACCACCACGGCCTAAAACTGGTCTTCAATAACAATCAAGGAAGAATGTCCAAATATACTTGGAAATTGACCAATGCTCTACTCAATGATAACCTGGTCAAGGAACAAATAAAGAAAGAAATTAAAAACTTTTTAGAATTTAATGAAAATGAAGGTACAACATACCCAAACTTATGGGACACAATGAAAGCTGTGCTAAGAGGAAAACTCATAGCGCTGAGTGCCTGCAGAAAGAAACAGGAAAGAGCATATGTCAGCAGCTTGACAGCACACCTAAAAGCTCTAGAAGAAAAAGAAGCAAATACACCCAAGAGGAGTAGAAGGCAGGAAATAATCAAACTCAGAGCTGAAATCAACCAAGTAGAAACAAAAAGGACCATAGAAAGAATCAACAGAACCAAAAGTTGGTTCTTTGAGAAAATCAACAAGATAGATAAACCCTTAGCCAGACTAACGAGAGGACACAGAGAGTGCGTTCAAATTAACAAAATCAGAAATGAAAAGGGAGACATAACAACAGATTCAGAGGAAATTCAAAAAATCATCAGGTCTTAATATAAAAACCTATATTCAACAAAACTTGAAAATCTTCAGGAAATGGACAATTTCCTAGACAGATACCAGGTATCGAAGTTAAATCAGGAACAGATAAACCAGTTAAACAACCCCATAACTCCTAAGGAAATAGAAGCAGTCATGAAAGGTCTCCCAACCAAAAAGAGCCTAGGTCCAGACGGGTTTAGTGCAGAATTCTATCAGACCTTCATAGAAGACCTCATACCAATATTATCCAAACTATTTCACAAAATTGAAACAGATGGAGCACTACCGAATACCTTCTACGAAGCCACAATTACTCTTATACCTAAACCACACAAAGACCCAACAAAGAAAGAGAACTTCAGACCAATTTCCCTTATGAATATCGACGCAAAAATACTCAACAAAATTCTGGCAAACAGAATCCAAGAGCACATCAAAACAATCATCCACCATGACCAAGTAGGCTTCATCCCAGGCATGCAGGGATGGTTTAATATACGGAAAACCATCAACGTGATCCATTATATAAACAAACTGAAAGAACAAAAGCACATGATCATTTCATTAGATGCTGAGAAAGCATTTGACAAAATTCAACACCCCTTCATGATAAAAGTCCTGGAAAGAATAGGAATTCAAGGCCCATACCTGAACATAGTAAAAGCCATATACAGCAAACCAGTTGCTAACATTAAACTAAATGGAGAGAAACTTGAAGCAATCCCACTAAAATCAGGGACTAGACAAGGCTGCCCACTCTCTCCCTACTTATTCAATATAGTTCTTGAAGTTCTAGCCAGAGCAATCAGACAACAAAAGGAGGTCAAGCGGATACAGATCGGAAAAGAAGAGGTCAAAATATCACTATTTGCAGATGACATGATAGTATATTTAAGTGATCCCAAAAGTTCCACCAGAGAACTACTGAAGCTGATAAACAACTTCAGCAAAGTGGCTGGGTATAAAATTAACTCAAATAAATCAGTTGCCTTCCTCTATACAAAAGAGAAACAAGCCGAGAAAGAAATTAGGGAAACGACACCCTTCATAATAGAACCAAATAATATAAAGTACCTCGGAGTGACTTTAACAAAGCAAGTAAAAGATCTGTACAATAAGAACTTCAAGACACTGAAGAAGGAAATTGAAGAAGACCTCAGAAGATGGAAAGATCTCCCATGCTCATGGATTGGCAGGATTAATATAGTAAAAATGGCCATTTTACCAAAAGCGATCTACAGATTCAATGCAATCCCCATCAAAATACCAATCCAATTCTTCAAAGAGTTAGACAGAACAATTTGCAAATTCATCTGGAATAACAAAAAATCCAGGATAGCTAAAGCTATCCTCAACAATAAAAGGACTTCAGGGGGAATCACTATCCCTGAACTCAAGCAGTATTACAGAGCAATAGTGATAAAAACTGCATGGTATTGGTACAGAGACAGACAGATAGACCAATGGAATAGAATTGAAGACACAGAAATGAACCCACACACCTATGGTCACTTGATTTTTGACAAAGGAGCCAAAACCATCCAATGGAAAAAAGATAGCTTTTTCAGCAAATGGTGCTGGTTCAACTGGAGGTCAACATGTAGAAGAATGCAGATCGATCCATGCTTATCACCCTGTACAAAGCTTAAGTCCAAGTGGATCAAGGACCTCCACATCAAACCAGACACACTCAAACTAATAGAAGAAAAACTAGGGAAGCATCTGGAACACATGGGCACTGGAAAAAATTTCCTGAACAAAACACCAATGGCTTACGCTATGAGATCAAGAATCGACAAATGGGATCTCATAAAACTGCAAAGCTTCTGTAAGGCAAAGGACACTGTGGTTAGGACAAAACGGCAACCAACAGATTGGGAAAAGATCTTTACCAATCCTACAACAGATAGAGGCCTTATATCCAAAATATACAAAGAACTCAAGAAGTTAGACCGCAGGGAAACAAATAACCCTATTAAAAAATGGGGCTCAGAGCTAAACAAAGAATTCACAGCTGAGGAATGCTGAATGGCTGAAAAACACCTAAAGAAATGTTTAACATCTTTAGTCATAAGGGAAATGCAAATCAAAACAACCCTGAGATTTCACCTCACACCACTGAGAATGGCTAAGATCAAAAACTCAGGGGACAGCAGATGCTGGCGAGGATGTGGCGAAAGAGGAACACTCCTCCATTGTTGGTGGGATTGCAAACTGGTACAACCATTCTGGAAATCAGTCTGGAGGATCCTCAGAAAATTGGACATTGAACTGCCTGAGGATCCAGCTATACCTCTCTTGGGCATATACCCAAAAGATGCCCCAACATATAAAAAAGACACGTGCTCCACTATGTTCATTGCAGCCTTATTTATAATAGCCAGAAGCTGGAAAGAACCCAGATGCCCTTCAACAGAGGAATGGATACAGAAAATGTGGTACATCTACACAATGGAATATTACTCAGCTATCAAAAACAACGACTTTATGAAATTCGTAGGCAAATGGTTGGAACTGGAAAATATCATCCTGAGTGAGCTAACCCAAACACAGAAAGACATACATGGTATGCACTCACTGATAAGTGGCTATTAGCCCAAATGCTTGAATTACCCTAGATGCCTAGAACAAATGAAACTCAAGACAGATGATCAAAATGTGAATGCTTCACTCCTTTAAAAGGGGAACAAGAATACCCTTGGCAGGGAATAGAGATGCAAAGATTAAACAGACACAGAAGGAACACCATTCTGAGCCTGCCCCACAATTGGCCCATACATATACAGCCATCCAATTAGACAAGATGAATGCAGCAAAGAAGTGCAGTCCGACAGGAGCCGGATGTAGATCGCTCTTGAGAGACACAGCCAGAATACAGCAAATGCAGAGGCGAATGCCAGCAGCAAACCACTGAACTGAGAACGGGACCCCCGTTGAAGGAATCAGAGAAAGAACTGGAAGAGGTTGAAGGGGCTCGAGACCCCTTATGAACAACAATGCCAATCAACCAGAGCTTCCAGGGACTAAGCCACTACCTAAAGACTATACATGGACTGACCCTGGACTCTGACCTCATAGGTAGCAATGAATATTCTAGTAAGATCACCAGTGGAAGGGGAAGCCCTTGGTCCTGCTAAGACTGAACCCCCAGTGAACCTGATTGTTGGGGGGAGGGCAGTAATGGGGGGAGGGTGGGGAGGGGAACACCCATAAAGAAGGGGAGGGGGAGGGATTAGGGGGATGTTTGCCTGGAAACCGGGAAAGGGAATAACACTCGAAATGTAAATAAGAAACACTCAAGTTAATAAAAAAAAAAGCAGTAAGGGAAAAAGGCCAAGTAACATATAAAGGTAGACCTCTCAGAATTGTCCTTGCTAGGGTCAAGACCAAGTCCAGATTCAGACACTGTTGGCTCAGAAGAAGCCGGTCTTGGTCCCACTGCTGGTATGGCAGGGCCACTCAGCACTCTGTAGCGCATATTTACAGTTGGCACAGGTCTACTTGAGCTCCTAGAGTAACAGCAGGTCACTCCCCAACTCATTGAACATATGCACCAGCTCCTCTGTGGGGGTAGGGCTCAGATCCACACCAAGTTCCAGCAGCATCTGTTTCAGCGTCTTGATCTTCTTCTGACCCACAGAGCTGGGCAGATTCATCCACTGGCTGGCTCCATAATGTCACACCTGCTGATTTAAAATCTGGAAACTTGATGCCTGTAGTCTCAGAAACACCCGGCTTCTCAGCTTCCTTCTTTTGGGGTGGCTTCTTCTTGGGAGCCTTGCATTCTGTGCGCCGCTGCTCTGCAGTGGTGTCTGCTGCAGAAATCAACTTCTGCAGATCTTGGCTGTGCTTCTCATGATTTTTTCCGGGTCTCAATCTTACAGAGCTCCTGGAGCAGGTACTCCTCCTCTGCCACCTGCTCTGGGGTTTGGTTGTAAAGTCGCTCCAGCTATTCCTTCCACCGTCTCTCATGCCCAGCCTCAAATACTGGTATTTTGAGATCTGTACCTGGCACAGCCTTCACGTTGGCAAGCCTGGCACAAATGTGGTAGTACCTCTCTTTCAGGTCCTCCACAGAACGCTTCTTGAACTGCGGGTGGTCATACCGATCGTGAATAACTACGAAGCGCAGATCAAATCAGCGGCTGAGGTCAAAGAGATGGTCAGTCTCTGTCTTAGTCCATGCATCGTCATGAAGGTAGACTTGGCACTCCTGCTCTGAGTACACTGGCACTTGCACTGTCTTATTGAACCTGGCGAAAGGGTAGTCCTTGCCCTCCACTACTGCTCGGCACCAGTGGAAAAACATAGCACCATCCTTTCAACCTGGGTTGGTAAATGGCATCTGCTTCCAAGATCGAACCTTCTTGGACCCCAATTTAGCCTTCACTTTTCGATGTCCTGACCAGTGTCACTGGGAAGTAGTCGGGGTGCATCCTTTTTGTCAGAGTAAAGGAAAGCATAGACCTCCCGATGCATGCTCAAGCCTCTTGAAGGTCAGAGTCTCTGAGGACTTCTTGCACTTTTCTTGTCCGAGTTGATAATATCCTTTTTGCCGATGGTCCGTCCCAGCAGCGGCATCTCCTGGATCCCCGAGTTCTAGACTGTCTCGTACATCTGTGCCCGTAGCCATCACCCCTGAGGGATGAGGTAGCATTCAGTGGTCAAGGATCAGTATCTGAGTACTCCAGCTGTAGCCCACTCCTCAGATTATCTCTCTCTGAAGCCCATTATGTTTTCTTTATCGCTTTTACTTACATTTTTTAGATCTTGAAGCATCATATTCATTTTCTGTTTGATTGTATTTTTCTGTATTCTTTTAAAGGATTTGTTTCCTTTTGAATGGTTTCTACTTATCTGATTGTGTTTTCCTGTATTTTTTTAAGGGAATTATTTATATCCTCTTTAAAGGCCTCTACCATCTTCATTAGATGGTTCCTGGTCTTCTCTGTACCCAGATGCCACTGGAGTACCACTGCTGTCAAGAACAAGGGTCCCTTGTCCATGATTTCCCTCAGGGCATCCATGCAGAATCTGGGATGGGGAGGGAACCCAGTTTGATTCTGAGTGAGCTCCAAAAGTATGGAGGGGCTGGAGGAAAAAGCATTCCCGGGGAGAAGCCGCTCTTTAAAATGGAAGGCTTCCCCATAGTTGTCCCTAATGAAGAGACTGTCCTTGCTTCTTCCTATTGCTTTGTCGGTTTATATGAATGATTACATCTTCTTCAGGGTGAACCAGGGACTAAATATCTTTGGTGGGATGGAATGACCAGGAAGAGAAGCTCACTGGCTGAATGCTGGAGGCCTAGCTAGGTAGCTCATTAGCATAGAGAACTCTAGGCATTTATGCTATGGTCCTCAGAGGGTTGTCATGGTTAAGTCTTCCAGAGTGGGTCCAGAAATGGGGAGGGAGCAGCTCAATTCCTGCCTAGCTCAACTCTCTAGGCTCACTCAACCTTACCAGGTCTTCTGTCTGGTGGCTAGGTCCACTTGCCCTGCATCTGGCCTGGGTGTCCCAAGTTGGATCAGGCTTCTTGGAAGGCAGTTGGAACTGTGTGTCTGACTTTGAGCAGGCCTACTGTGAGGCAGGCAGAGCTGTGGGGTGGGGGCAGTGCACCTATCAGCAACTGCAGGTGTGTGGACCAGAAGGGAAGCTTTCCTATATTTCTGTCATAGTTTGAATATGTTTGTTCCAGAGAGTGATACTATTAGGAAGTGTGGCTTTGTTGAAGTAGGTGTTACTTACTTGTTAGAGGAAGTGTGTCAGTTTTTTGGCCTTTGTGACCCTCCTCCTAGCTGCCCATGAGAGTCTTCTTTTAGCTGTCTCCAGATGAAGATGTAGAACTCTCAGCTCCTCCTCCTGGATGCTGCTATGCATGAACTTTATGATAAAGAACTGAGCCTGTAAGCCAGTCCCAATTAAATGTTGTTCTTTTTAAAGCAACCACAAGGGGGAGAGAGTGGGGGATAGGGAATGGGAGTGGGAAGAGGGGAACATGATCTATATTGGGTGAGGGAAAAGAACTGAAGCCCTGAGGGCCAGCAGAAAGAATGGAAACAGGTGATCTCAGGAGGAAGGAGGTTGGGAGGACCCTCTAGAATGTACCAAAGACTTGGGAAGTGAGAGACTCTCAGGACTCAAAGAACTAGATATAAGTCCCTACACTGTGGAGAGGTAACTTATTGAATCCACCTCCGTCAAAAAGACGGGGTATCAAGTGAGGGATGGGGTTGATATTTCACAGCAAAAGTTCTGACCCATAATTCTTTCTCCCTGAAAGAAATGCAGGGATGGAAATTTACAAGAGCCTGAGGAAAAGAAAAACCAGCAATAGGCCCCAAATGGGTTCCAGCTCAAGGAGAGGCCCCAAGGCCTGACATCATTACTGAAGCCATGGGGCATTCACACAAAGGGACTACCATGACTGCTCTCCAAAAGACCCAACAAGAGCTGAAAAAGTCAGATGTAGATATGTGCACCCAACCAATGAACAGAAGTTGCTGACCCTTCTGGTTAAATTAGGGAAAAGCTGGAGGAAGCTAAAGAGGGCCACCCTGTAGGAATACCAGAAGGTCTCAATTTACCTGGACCCCTGAGATCTCTTACACACTGGATCACCAACCAGGCAGCATACACCAGCTGAGATGAGGCCTCCAACACTACAGCAGAGGACTCCCAGGTCTGGGTTCAGTCAGAGAAGATGCACCTAAGTCTCAAGAGACTAGAGGTCCCAGGAAGTTTAGAGGTTTGCTGGGGTGGGTGGGATGGGGACATTCTTATGGAGATGGGGGGTAAGGGGGTCGAGGAGAAGGTAGGGAATGGGGAAACCTCAGGAGGGTAGAGTGGGAGGGGAATAAAATCTGGAGTGTAAAAACAAACAAACAAACAATTTTTTTAAAAAAAGGAAAAATAAGAATTGCCCTGGTCATAGTGTCTCTTTACAGCAATAAAATCTAAACTAAGACTTTAAGAGGATTTATTCATTTCCTCTTTAAAACCCTCCATAATCTTTATAAAATTGGATGTACGGTCATTTCCTTGTGCTTCAGTTCTGTTAGAATATCCAAGGGCCTTCTGTAGCAGGATACCTGTTTTCTGAAGGTATCATATTGCCCTGGCATTTGTGGACTGTGTTCTTTCAAGGGCCTTCACCCATCTTCTTGTCCCTGGATATTCCTGTTGTAGTTGTATTGGGAGGGGGCTTAAGCTTGATAATCCTGGTATGCAGGCCTCTGGGGGGTATCCTTTGGCTAAACAATGGTACTCAGGGGACAATGCAAGTCTCCTAGCAGTTGGCTAAGCCACTGAGGACACTGTGGAAGGGGATGGCTGAGAGGCAGGTAGAGAGGTGGCCAATGGAAGTCTGGGAGATGGCAGGTTGCTTCATGTAGCTGGGCCTGCTCCAGAGGACTCAGTATACAGGGGAAATGGACTCAGAAAGAGAATCTCATCTATGTGGTTCTGGAAAAACAGGTCTGATAAAGGTGTGTAGAGAGGTGCCTGGGGGTCCAGGGGGACAAATGGCCCAGACCTTGTTTTTTTTGTTTTGTTTTGTTTTTTGTTTTTTTGTTTTTGTTTTTTGTTTGTTTGTTTGTTTGTTTGTTTGTTTGTTGTTTTTTTTTGTTTGTTTTTGGAGGCAGGATCTCAGCCTTCTAAATCAAGTCAGACTTCTAGAGATGAAGCCTCTAAGATTTTCCTATCCCCAAGAAGAACTCAGGGGGACCAATATTCTTGCAGTCATAAGAGATTGACACTTTGCATCTCTAAAGTGTGACAATGTCCAGAATATTATATCTGGGTCGCTGTGTGAGTTAGCCATCTATAATAAGATGCACTTACCTGAAAAGACGCAGTAGTGAAGAGTGCTTGCTGTTCCCATTACCCAAATCTCGCACCAGCCTATAACTTCAGTAAATATGGTGCCCTTCCTTCTTCACTGTACAGGCACGTGCGTTCATGTGCACATGTCCATACATCACAAATAGTCAGTACTGAAAACAATAATCTTGTAAAAGAACCCCTTAAGAGCAGTTGTTTTTTTTTTCTCTAATGTAATATATTGGACAAACACCACGAGATGTTCAATGTTTAATATTAAATTGACTTTGATATATTTGATTCTGTTCAAATGAGACTGGTAGAATTATTCTGGTGACACATTTGTTAAGTCAGAGTGATGATGTTCAGAAGATTGTGCACAATAAGTATTTTCAAATAATTGGTGTTTATAACTGACAGAGAGTTCACAAACAGGCAGTATCATAACTGAGAGATCTGTCAAGTCACATTTCAAGTCTTAGAGAAATAACAATTAACAGAATGTAAAGGTCACGGGAGCTCAAGTTGTGTGCAAAATTTGTATAGAGTAGATTCAATATAGTAATGACAATGAAATAGTTATGTTCTAAATCTGTAAGTCTATTGTGGTATTTGATTTCCCGTGCGTGCAAATTAAACTGTTTTGAATTTGGCTTTGTGGAAATAGATTCTAGAACTCATATTCCAACCTTCAGCCTTCATGTAACCTTGGGTCACTAATCTGAATGTTTTATCTGGTTCTTCCTCCAGGAACTTAATCTCTAGTGAAGCGGAATTGGGGATAGGGATAGCACCTTTTGGAATGTGAGCATAGCCCTCATGTGCTGATTAATTCCCCTGAATTTGGCTTACCTTTCTCTCCACCAAAGGCCCAGGGGAACATTACAGAAGAGAGGACAGAAGGAAGGTAGAGCCTGAAAGATGAGCGCTGTGAAAGGCCATCTTCTGGAAGAGTTGTTCCGCACATAAACTCTCAGCAACTGTGGTCACTCAGCACAATCAAGGGAGTTAGGAATTCCTATATGAACAGGAAATGAGCTGCTGAGACCTACACTAGCCAAGGAGCTATTGGCAGCTGATGCTTCTCAGGAAACAATCACTATTCTGCATGGGTATGGTCATTTGTAGGTTGCTGTGTCCTCAAAAATGACTCTACAGCAGCCTTGCATATAGGTTGTACTGATTGGATTCGGTATGTTAAAAATAAAGACATAAAGCTGGGAGGTCTGATGGGGGTTCCTGTGGAGAGTTGGATGGGTATAGGGATAGATATTATCAAGATACTCTGTGTGTGTGTATGTAATTTTCAAATAATAAAAGAATTTTTTTTAAATCTGTGTAATAAGGACTGCAACAGAGGAGTTAGGAGAAGTACTGAAGGAACTGAAGGGGTTTGCAAGCCCATAGGAACAACAATATCAACTAACCAGATCCCCCAGAGTTCCCAAGGACTAAAGCACCAACGAAAGAGTACACATGGAGGGATGCATGGCTCCAGCTGCAGATGTAGCAGAGGATGGCCTTGTCTGGAATCAATGGGAGGAGAGGCCCTTGGTCCTGTGAAGGCTTGATGCCCCAGTGTAGGGGAAAGCTAAGTCAGTGAGACAGGAATGGGGCGGTGGGGAGCATCCCTTAGAAGCAGGGTGGAGGGATGGATAGGGGAAACTGGAAAGGGGGCAATAACATTTGAAATGTAAATAAATAAAATAGCCAATAAAACATCTGTGTAAAACTATCAGTTTTTCTGTGTATGCATCCAAGTAGTGGTACTTAGATTACTATGGATAGGAAGAAATCTTTCAGTAAAGAAATGACTTTGAGGGCTCTGTGATTTCCAAATCTTTCTACTTCATCACTGACATAAAATTAGTGTGACCTGAGCAGTCAGTTCAGCTAGGAAAAGTGGATCTAATGGCAGGCTACTGAGACAGAGAGAGCCCTTTCTCCAATTGTTAGGGGACCCACATGAAGAAAAGCTGCTCATCTGCCAGAAGCTTGTAAGGGGCCCATGTCCAGCCATGAAAGGTTAGGTTTGGCTCACTGTTTGAAAGAATAAAATCAGTAATGGTGACAGAAATATGGCAGAATTCATGGTGGTGTAGTTGAACTCATTCATTATCGCACACTAGGAAGAATAGAGAGATAAGTCTAGTGGCAGATTCCCTATGACCTTGAAAATGTACCACCATAGGCTCCTTCCTCAGGCTAAGATCATATTCTAGCATTTATGCAATCTTCCTAAACTGCACTACTAACCTGAAAGCCAAGTTTTCCAATATGGGAGCCTGTTGGGGACATTTTGTAACCTGCACCTAACAACTGTGCAATGTGTCCTATTGGGAAGGAGCCTCTTGCCTGCCTTTTTCTGCAAAGGCATGAAGAACTGTCTATTCACAGTTCTAAATAGGGTTGCAGTAGACCAGAGAAAACTATTCCACCCTTGTCTACCTTTGTGAACCAATGGATTTTGGAGCTTATGTAAAAGGGCATGAAGGAGGGGGTCCTTATAGAAGACTGAATGACTCAAAAGCAGCTGAATCACCCAAAAGACTCTACCTCAACATGAGTAATGACCTCACAAAAGCTGCATCACTGGTGTTCTAGCCTCAGTCAACCTCTCACTTATATGTCCTTTCTCCTACAGTATTTTATGAACTTTTATTGGTGGTGATGATTGTGGTGGTAGCGCGCATGTGTGTGTGTGTGTGTGTGTGTGTGTGTGTGTGTGTGTGTGTGTGTTGTGTTTTAAATCCTAGAGCACTGGGAAACTATGCAAGTATAAAAGCCATTTATTCTCAGCAAGTTGATGGAGTATGAGTTTTTACAATAACTGCTGCTCACTGAACAAGAATAAAAAAGACTTTCCTCCTTGACCAAGGCTGAAAGTTACATTAACCAATGTGCAAAATCACAAATGTTTAGAAGGTGATTCCATAGGTACACTGTATCCATTTAACAAAATATCATCATAGGGCACTGTATCCATTTAACAAAATATCAGTACCTTCTTTACTGGGCCTCTGCTTCCTCAGCGATAAGGTTTTCCTTAGCTTATTGTACTGAGCAGGTTATCTCCTGAAGCTCTACCTTAAATCCAATTAGAGTATTAGTTGTACTCATAACAGCCAGGACATAATTATCCTGTGAGTACATCTTCCTAATGTATTGATTCCATAACACACAAGATTCATAACCAACCTGGACTACTGGTGAGAATTATGCCTAGTAGCTAATATCAAAGACTTCTTTTTTATCATTGTCTATTTTTCCCTTCTGGAAGGAAACTTCCAGTTCAGTTTTAGCTTGGTTGTTCCATGGCCTGTGACAGGAGCACATGTGGTCTTCAGCAACAGACACTTACTGTCAAATTCTAGTGTGCCACCAACAGTAATAACAATAGGTTATATAATGGGAGTGAGGGTGGCAGATAACTCAGTCGCCTACAACTTAGAGAGCAGTAACCCATCTTCAGCACTTGGGTTTTACTCTAGATCATCTGTATCTTTGGGAGGCCTTTCCCAGTTTCATTGGGTGTTTGTGTTTAATCACAATGAGTGCCTTGAATCTTACATTCTCAAGGGCATGTCTGTTTTGTTTTTCTGGTTTGTTTTGAGAGGGGGGAGAAGGGAGGGAGGGAGGAGAAAGGAGGGAGGGAGGGAGAGAGAGAGAGAGAGAGAGAGAGAGAGAGAGAGAGAGAGGGAGGGAGGGAGGGAGAGGAGAGACTGGCCTCAAACTCTTGGTTCTTCTGTCTCAGCCATTAGAGGTCTGGAAACAGAGTGTACCCCTCATTTGGTTCTATTTCCAGTTTTAAAACCCATGTCAAGTATTTTAGATTTCCCTTATAATGTACATTTTAAGAAAACACAGAAGAAAAATATGGACTCTCCTGGTTTCATATTCAAAGAATTGTAAGCAACATCATTGTCTGACTTACTGTTAGTGTAAAGCCACTCGGTGACTGGGAAGAGTGATGTATGAGGCTGTTGATTCTAAGATGATGTGAAGTTTGAACCTTCAAAAAGGTTCTCTTGTTTGATGTGAAGTATTCCCCTAACGGCTCATCAGTGGACTACAGATAGTAGATCCAAACATTGAGAGTCTGTTTGATCAGTAGGACTCAATGGGTTAATAATTTGATGGTGTCATGTGGCCCATACATATACAGCCACCCAATTAGATAAGATGGATGAAGCAAAGAAGTGCAGGCCAACAGGAAGCAGATTTAGATCTCTCCTGAGAGACACAGCCAGAATACAGCAAATACATAGGCGAATGCCAGCAGCAAACCACTGAACTGAGAACAGGACCCCTGTTGAAGGAATCAGAGAAAGGTCTGGAAGAGTTTGAAGGGGCTCGAGACCTCATATGAACAACAATGCCAACCAACCAGAGCTTCCAGGGACTAAGCCACTACCCAAAGACTATATACATGGACTGACCCTGGGCTCCGACCTCATAGGTAGCAATGAATAGCCTACTAAGGGCACCAGTGGAAGGGGAAGCCCTTGGTCCTGCTAAGACTGAACCCCTAGTGAACGTGATTGTTGAGGAGAGTGTGGTAATAGGAGGAGGATGGGGAGGGGAAGCCTATATAGAAGGGGCGGTGGAGGGGTTAGGGGGATGTTGGCCCGGAAACTGGGTAGGGGTATAATAATCGAAATGTAAATAAGAAATACTCAAGTTAATAAAGATAAAAAAGGGGGGGCTGGAGAGATGGCTCAGTAGTTAAGAGCACCTGACTACTCTTCCAGAGGTCCCAAGTTCAATTCCCAGCAACCACATGGTGGCTCACAACCATCTGTAAAGAGATCCGATGCCCTCTTCTGGTGTGTCTGAAGACAGCTACAGTGTACTTATATATAATAAATGAATAAATCTTAAGAAAAATAAAGATAAAAAAATTTGATGGTGTGATTGGGAGGTGGTAAAAATTTCAAGAAACAGAATCTAATTGAAGGAAGTAGGTTACTGGAGGTATTTTCTAGTGAGTATTTCTTGTCCTAGGCCTTTTTCTCTCCCTATGATGGTTATTGTTAATTATTAACTTGGTACAATATAGAATCATCCAGAACGAGAGTCCCAATGAAGGATTTTTCTAGATCAGGTTGGTCTAAGTGCACGTCTGAGAGATTGTCTTGATTACATTAACAGATGATGGAAAATACAGACTAAAAATGGGAAGCCTGCTGCCTGGCTATGGGTTCTGGGTAATAAGGGGGGAAGCGAGCCTGGTACAAGCAGATATGCATTCATTCTCTTTGTGAATATGCCTAGTACCTTTGAATCCTTGCTATCTTGACTTTCCAGCAATAATGGACGATAACCTAGAATTGTAAGCTTAATTATATCTTTCTCCCTCAAAAGTTACTTTTGTCAAGTGATTTGTCACAGCAGTATGAAATAAAGCTAGAACCCTATCCTTTCCTGATTCCGGCTTCCATAAACTAAGAAGCTCTGCTCCATCGTGCCCTGCTAATACAACACTGTCTCAGCACAGGTCCAGAAACAGCACAGCCAGCCAGGCTTTAAGTAATGTAACATAAACAGTTCCTCCTTTGTGATTTTTCCATCAGGTGTATTGTCACAGTGGCTCAATAACTAACTAGGAGAGGAAGATAAAAAAAAGTTCTCCATGTTTCCTAGGCAGCCTGCCCTCCTTTGCATATGACCTTCTGCTTCTGTCCTCCTTAGTTTTTGTCAACTTAACACAAACATACATGTACCTGGGAAGACTGAACCACACCTGAGGAATTATTATCATAAGCTTGGCCTTAGGATGTCTACAAGAGCATTTTCTTAAATTAAAACATTTTTATATAAAAAAAAATTTGGTCATGCTTTTACCCTTCTCCAACTCCTCTCAGATCTCCTGCACCTACCTATCCACATAATTTCATATTTTTTCTATCTCTCAAAATGAAACTAGAATAAAAATAAACAAACGATGAAACAAAACATATCAAAACATGACAAAAATCTACACGGAGTTTGTTTTGTGTTGGCCACAAGTTCTGGGCTATGGAATATGGTTAACGTGCACAGTTACAATCCACTGGATAAAAGTGATTTTCCCATTGCCAGTAGGTATCTATTGCCAATAGATTCTTAGGAGTGGGACCCTGATTCAACTGCCCCTCCATGCTGGAACTCCCTCTGAATTAAATTTGCTCAGGTCCTATGTTTGATACAATAGCCTCTGAGTTCATATGTGTATCAGTCTGTTGTATCTGTTAGACACTGTTCTCTTGCAATCATACATCACCTTTGGATCTTACAATCTTTCTGCCTCCTCTTCCACATAGATCCTGGAGCCTAGGGGGAAGGGGATTGATAAGAAATCCCATTCATTACCCGAGGATCCCAGCCCGCAGCAGCTCTCTGCTCCCAAACCCCGTGGGAGAGAGACCTCACCGCCTGGTCAGGTGGGCACACCAAGGCTGCAGAGCAGAGGAGACCACCAACACTGCCCACCCCTGCCCACATCTCTGACCCAAGAGGAAACTGTATAAGGCCTCCTGGTTCCCGGAGGGGAGGGCCCAGGAGCGGCAGGACCCCTGCGCCTGAGACACCGCCGGAACCTGAAGGAAACAGACCGGATAAACAGTTCTCTGCACACAAATACCGTGGGTGGGAGAGCTAAACCTTCAGAGAGGCAGACACGCCTGGGAAACCAGAAGAGACTGCACTCTGCACACACATCTCGGACGCCAGAGGAAAACACCAAACGCCATCTGGAACCCTAGTGCACGGAAGCTCCCGGAAAGGGCGGCGCAGATCTTCGTGGTTGCTGCCGCCACAGAGAGCTTGTGGGCAGCACCCCGTGAGCAAACTTGAGCCTCGGGACCACAGGTAAGACAAACCTTCCTACTCCAAGTGACCTGCCTTGTGCACTCAGGACACAGGCCCACAGGAACAGCTGAAGACCTGTAGAGAGGAAAAACTACACGCCCGAAAGCAGAACACTCTGTCCCCATAACTGGCTGAAAGAAAACAGGAAAACAGGTCTACAGCACTCCTGACACACAGGCTTATAGGACAGTCTAGCCACTGTCAGAAATAGCAGAACAAAGTAACACTAGAGATAATCTGATGGCGAGAGGCAAGCGCAGGAACCCAAGCAACAGAAACCAAGACTACATGGCATCATCGGAGCCCAATTCTCCCACCAAAATAAACATGGAATATCCAAACACACCAGAAAAGCAAGATCTAGTTTCAAAATCATATTTGATCATGATGCTGGAGGACTTCAAGACAGACGTGAAGAACTCCCTTGGAGAAACGCAGGAAAACATTAATAAACGAGTAGAAGCCTACAGAGAGGAATCGCAAAAATCCCTGAAAGAATTCCAGGAAAACACAATCAAACAGTTGAAGGAATTAAAAATGGAAATAGAAGCAATCAAGAAAGAACACATGGAAACAACCCTGGATATAGAAAACCAAAAGAAGAAACAAGGAGCTGTAGATACAAGCTTCACCAACAGAATGCAAGAGATGGAAAAGAGAATCTCGGGAGCAGAAGATTCCATAGAAATCATTGACTCAACTGTCAAAGATAATGTAAAGCAGAAAAAGCTACTGGTCCAAAACATACAGGAAATCCAGGACTCAATGAGAAGATCAAACCTAAGGATAATAGGTATAGAAGAGAGTGAAGACTCCCAGCTCAAAGGACCAGTAAATATCTTCAACAAAATCATAGAAGAAAACTTCCCTAACCTAAAGAAAGAGATACGCATAAGCATACAAGAAGCCTACAGAACTCCAAATAGATTGGAACAGAAAAGAAACTCCTCCCATCGCATAATAGTCAAAACACCAAATGCACAAAATAAAAAAAGAATATTAAAATCAGTAAGGGAAAAAGGTCAAGTAACATATAAAGGCAGACCTATCAGAATCACACCAGACTTATCTCCAGAAAATATGAAAGCCAGAAGATCCTGGACAGATGTTATTCAGACCCTAAGAGAACACAAATGCCAGCCCACGTTACTGTATCCTGCAAAACTCTCAATTAACATAGATGGAGAAACCAAGATATTCCATGACAAAACCAAATTTACACAATATCTTTCTACAAATCCAGCACTACGAAGGATAATATATGGTATAGCCCAACATAAGGAGGCAAGCTATACCCTAGAAGAAGCAAGAAACTAATCATCTTGGCAACAAAACAAAGAGAAGAAAAGCACACAAACATAACCTCATATCCAAATATGAATATAACAGGAAGCAATAATCACTATTCCTTAATATCTCTCAACATCAATGGCCTCAACTCCCCAATAAAAAGAAATAAATTAACAAACTGGATATGCAACGAGGGCCCTGCATTCTGCTGCCTACAGGAAACACACCTCAGAGACAAACACAGACACTACCTCAGAGTGAAAGGCTGGAAAACAACGTTCCAAGCAAATGGTCAGAAGAAGCAAGCTGGAGTAGCCATTCTAATATCAAATAAAATCAATTTTCAACTAAAAGTCATCAAAAAAGATAAGGAAGGACACTTCATATTCATCAAAGGAAAAATCCACCAAGATGAACTCTCAATCCTAAATATCTATGCCCCAAATACAAGAGCACCTACATACGTAAAAGAAACCTTACTAAAGCTCAAAACACACATTGCACCTCACACAATAATAGTGGGAGATTTCAACACCCCACTCTCATCAATGGACAGATCATGGAAACAGAAATTAAACAGTGATGTAGACAGACTAAGAGAAGTCATGAGCCAAATGGACTTAACGGATATTTATAGAACATTCTATCCTAAAGCAAAAGGATATACCTTCTTCTCAGCTCCTCATGGTACTTTCTCCAAAATTGACCATATAGTTGGTCAAAAAACGGGCCTTAACAGGTACAGAAAGATAGAAATAATCCCATGCGTGCTATCAGACCACCACGGCCTAAAACTGGTCTTCAATAACAATAAGGGAAGAATGCCCACATATACGTGGAAATTGAACAATGCTCTACTCAATGATAACCTAGCCAAGGAAGAAATAAAGAAAGAAATTAAAGACTTTTTAGAATTTAATGAAAATGAAGGTACAACATACCCAAACTTATGGGACACAATGAAAGCTGTGCTAAGAGGAAAACTCATAGCGCTGTGTGCCTGTAGAAAGAAACAGGAAAGAGCATATGTCAGCAGCTTGACAGCACACCAAAAAGCTCTAGAGCAAAAAGAAGCAAATACACCCAGGAGGAGTAGAAGGCAGGAAATAATCAAACTCGGAGCTGAAATCAACCAAGTAGAAACAAAAAGGACCATAGAAAGAATCAACAGAACCAAAAGTTGGTTCTTTGACAAAATCAACAAGATAGATAAACCCTTAGCCAGACTAACGAGAGGACCCAGAGAGTGTGTCCAAATTAACAAAATCAGGAATGAAAAGGGAGACATAACTACAGATTCAGAGGAAATTCAAAAAATCATCAGATCTTACTATAAAAGCCTATATTCAACAAAACTTGAAAATCTACAGGAAATGGACAATTCCCTAGACAGATACCAGGTACCGAAGTTAAATCAGGAACAGATGAACCAGTTAAACAACCCCATAATTCCTAAGGAAATAGAAGCAGTCATTAAAGGTCTCCCAACCAAAAAGAGCCCAGGTCCAGATGGGTTTAGTGCAGAATTCTATCAAACCTTCATAGAAGACCTCATACCAATATTATCCAAACTATTCCACAAAATTGAAACAGATGGATCACTCCCAAATTCCTTCTATGAAGCCACAATTACTCTTATACCTAAACCACACAAAGACCCAACAAAGAAAGAGAACTTCAGACCAATTTCCCTTATGAATATCGACGCAAAAATACTCAATAAAATTCTGGCAAACCGAATCCAAGAGCACATCAAAAGAATCATCCACCATAATCAAGTAGGCTTCATCCCAGGCATGCAGGGATGGTTTAATATACGGAAAACCATCAACATGATCCATTATATAAACAAACTGAAAGAACAAAACCACATGATCATTTCATTAGATGCTGAGAAAGCATTTGACAAAATTCAACACCCCTTCATGATAAAAGTCCTGGAAAGAATAGGAATTCAAGGCCCATACCTAAACATAGTAAAAGCCATATACAGCAAACCAGTTGCTAACATTAAACTAAATGGAGAAAAACTTGAAGCAATCCCACTAAAATCAGGGACTAGAAAAGGCTGCCCACTCTCTCCCTACTTATTCAATATAGTTCTTGAAGTTCTAGCCAGAGCAATCAGACAACAAAAGGAGGTCAAGGGGATACAGATCAGAAAAGAAGAAGTCAAAATATCACTATTTGCAGATGATATGATAGTTTATTTAAGTGATCCCAAAAGTTCCACCAGAGCACTACTAAAGCTGATAAACACCTTCAGCAAAGTGGCTGGGTATAAAATTAACTCAAATAAATCAGTAGCCTTCCTCTACACAAAAGAGAAACAAGCCGAGAAAGAAATTAGGGAACCGACACCCTTCATAATAGACCCAAATAATATAAAGTAACTTGGTGTGACTTTATCCAAGCAAGTAAAAGATCTGTACAATAAGAACTTCAAGACACTGAAGAAAGAAATTGAAGAAGACCTCAGAAGATGGAAAGATCTCCCATGCTCATGGATTGGCAGGATTCATATAGTAAAAATTGCCATTTTACCAAAAGCGATCTACAGATTCAATGCAATCCCCATCAAAATACCAATCCAATTCTTCAAATAGTTAGACAGAACAATTTGCAAATTCATCTGGAATAACAAAAAACCCAGGATAGCTAGAACTATCCTCAAGGATAAAAGGACTTCAGGGGGAATCACTATCCCTGAACTCAAGCAGTATTACAGAGCAATAGTGATAAAAACTGCATGGTATTGGTACAGAGACAGACAGATAGACCAATGGAATAGAATTGAAGACACAGAAATGAACCCACACACCTATGGTCACTTGATTTTTGACAATGGAGCCAAAACCATCCAATGGAAAAAAGATAGCATTTTCAGCAAATGGTGCTGGTTCAACTGGAGGTCAACATGTAGAAGAATGCAGATCGATCCATGCTTATCACCCTGTACAAAGCTTAAGTCCAAGTGGATCAAGGACCTCCACATCAAGCCAGACACACTCAAACTAATAGAAGAAAACCTAGGGAAGCATCTGGAACACATGGGCACTGGAAAAAATTTCCTGAACAAAACACCAATGGCTTATGCTCTAAGATCAAGAATCGACAAATGGGATCTCATAAAACTGCAAAGCTTCTGTAAGGCAAAGGACACGGTGGTTAGGGCAAAACGGCAACCAACAGATTGGGAAAAGATCTTCACCAATCCTACAACAGATAGAGGCCTTATATCCAAAATATACAAAGAACTCAAGAAGTTAGACCGCAGGGAGACAAATAACCCTATTAAAAAATGGGGTTCAGAGCTAAACAAAGAATTCACAGCTGAGGAATGCCAAATGGCTGAGAAACACCTAAAGAAATGTTCAACATCTTTAGTCATAAGGGAAATGCAAATCAAAACAACCCTGAGATTTCACCTCACAGCAGTGAGAATGGCTAAGATCAAAAACTCAGGTGACAGCAGATGCTGGCGAGGATGTGGAGAAAGAGGAACACTCCTCCATTGTTGGTGGGATTGCAGACTGGTACAACCATTCTGGAAATCAGTCTGGAGGTTCCTCAGAAAATTGGACATTGAACTGCCTGAGGATCCAGCTATACCTCTCTTGGGCATATACCCAAAAGATGCCTCAACATATAAAAGAGACACGTGCTCCACTATGTTCATCGCAGCCTTATTTATAATAGCCAGAAGCTGGAAAGAACCCAGATGCCCTTCAACAGAGGAATGGATACAGAAAATGTGGTACTTCTACACAATGGAATATTACTCAGCTATCAAAAACAACGGCTTTATGAAATTCGTAGGCAAATGGTTGGAACTGGAAAATATCATCCTGAGTGAGCTAACCCAATCACAGAAAGACATACATGGTATGCACTCACTGATAAGTGGCTATTAGCCCAAATACTTGAATTACCCTAGATGCCTAGAATAAATGAAACTCAAGACGGATGATCAAAATGTGAATGCTTCACTCCTTCTCTAAAAGGGGAACAAGAATACCCTTGGCAGGGAAGGGAGAGGCAAAGATCAAAACAGAGACTGAAGGAACACCCATTCAGAGCCTGCCTCACATGTGGCCCATACATATACAGCCACCCAATTAGACAAGATGGATGAAGCAAAGAAGTGCAGACCAACAGGAGCCGGATGTAGATCGCTTCTGAGAGACACAGCCAGAATACAGAAAATACAGAGGCGAATGCCAGCAGCAAACCACTGAACTGAGAATAGGACCCCCGTTGAAGGAATCAGAGAAAGAACTGGAAGAGCTTGAAGGGGCTCAAGACCCTATATGTACAACAATGCCAAGCAACCAGAGCTTCCAGGGACTAAGCCACTACCTAAAGACTATACATGGACTGATCCTGGACTCTGACCTCATAGGTAGCAATGAATATCCTAGTAAGAGCACCAGTGGAAGGGGAAACCCTGGGTCCTGCTAAGACTGAACCCCCAGTGAACTAGACTGTTGGGGGGAGGGCGGCAATGGGGGGAGGTTTGGGAGGGGAACACCCATAAGGAAGGGGAGGGGGGAGGGTGATGTTTGCCCGGAAACCAAAGAATTATTATTAAGTATTAAATAAATTTAAAAAAAAAGAAATCCCATTCATGACTGAGTGCTGTGAATTCTCTCACTCTCTCCACACTATCTAATTGTGAGTCTCTAAATTAATTCCCCACTATTGCAGGCAGAAGCTTTTCTGGTGATATTTGATATCAGGAATGCTGCTCAACTTCCAGCCATTTACAATGTGGTCACTACCAAAAAGCATGGCATGCCCCGAAGGTCAGGAAGAAAGGTTGAGAATTCTTGGTTAATACATATTTTACTTCAAAATATTCAGAGGAAAGATGTGTTATTGGAAGATACCAACAAGGCTGTCAGATAAATATTTTGTATGGAAAAATAACCTTGTAGTAATTTACCATAGACTACCATCTGATCTGTGGTTGTTTCTGGTCGTTAAGAAGACAGAATGAAGGGTGGTATTTTTCACTCCAATTCACAAATCAAAAGGTAGAAAGCACTCATAATGGTATACAAAAGTGGTAGATCCATGCAGGAGGCATTATTCAGCTACAGAATAGAATGAATTACTAACTCACTATTCACCGTGAAAGAATTTCAAAAGTACTGTTAAAGTGTGGGGGGGGCACTTAAGTTTACAACTCTTACACTCCTGTTTATGAGAAATGTCCCCAAATGGGCAATTCCATAGGTAGAAACAAACTTGGAGGTTTTCAGTGGCTGAAGAGAAGAGTGGGTGCTTGTAGGAATGAAGTTTCCTTTTGGGAAGCTGATAAAATCATTTTTTTAATTTCTATTTATGTGTCCATGTGTATATTACATCTGTGTGCCATGGGCTAACACAAGGACATCTGGTACCCTGAGCTGAAGTTAGAGGCAGTTGTAAGCTGCCTGACATAGACGCTGGGAATTCAGTCTGGATCCTCTGCAAGAGTAACAGGCCCTCCTAACCACTGATCGGTATCTTCATCCCCAATGAAAAGGTTTTGGCCTAGATAGAAGTGTTAGTTGAACATTAGGAGTATGTCAATCCCCACCAACTTATATACTGAAATCTAATATGTAAAGTATATAACTTATGATCTCTAGAGAAATCTCATTTTAAAGACTTGCACTGGTTCATATGTTGTGTATATGTAAAGCTCTGAATGTGGCTAGTCAGGTGACCTCCACAAGTGTGTTGTTATGGTGTGCCCTCCCATGCACACACACACGCACATGCATGCATACACACAATAAGTAAATAGATAAATAAATAAGTAGAATAATGGTTAAAAGGGAGATTTTAAGGGGTTCCAACAAAATGTCATAGTGATTTGATGACTAAGGGCTACGTGTCCTCAGCATTATTTGTACCATTTGAATTGCTTAAGGAAAAGAAACGAGTATATGAGTTCTTTGAATTAAAATGAAGCTTTAAAAATACTTCTTGCCTGTAACAAAAGATTCAAGATGAGGAAGGAGGAAAGTGGGGGAAGTGTATATACTAGGTAGCCTTTTGATCCTGTGGGCTATTGCAGGACCATTTTCCTATTAACTCCAACAGCTAGTGATCCGAATCCCCAGATTGTTACGAATTAAGTCTCATCTCAAGCCACAGAGAAGCTCAGGTAATTGACTTACTCCTGGAAATCAGCGGGTGGGGAGAAGGAGGACACAGGTTCCCTGAGGTTGCCTCATCCCAAGAAGAGCCCTAGGGACCTTGGGCTTCCTGTAGCAGAATCAGAGGCAGCAGGACCACAGCCAGCCAGAACAGGCAGTGGGCAGATGATATAAGAGAAAGAACGGTGACCAGCCTCCTTCAAGCCCTGTGCCAAGCCGGCCCTAACCATGCTAGTAGTGTAGTCTTCACATGCACAGACGTTTTCCATCAGAAATTTCTATTAGAGAGACCAGGGCCAGAGTGTGGACTCTCAGGTCAGTCACTATTTCCTCTCATCCACCTTACCAGGAGAGACCTGAGAAGAAGCCAGCATCAGCTAGTGACCCAGAGAAGCCACCTGCCTTTGCAACTCTTCAAGAAATTCAAGTATATGAGCCAGGGGTCATTAAGACCGCGGGAATCTTTGGGGGATCTCCTATTTCATAAGGTAGGTTGTTTGGACAGGAAAGAAAACCGACTTACAGAAAGGGAAGAACAGATTTTCTTACCAGGATGTCTTTGTGTGTCAACATATATTGAGACTATGCAGCCAGAATCCAGTAGGAAATTGGGGACAGACATATTGAAGACAGAATACTCCGAGAATTGAGAGGCTAATTCCATGGGGCATAAAAATAAGGACTTCAGGGAGGAAAGGTGACATGCTAGGTGAAAAGAAGGAAGAGATAGCTCAGATTTGAGAAAAGGGAAAGCAGTTTAACTAAGAGATGTCCATGATGTGGAAATAGGAGGGGAAAGATGGGATTTTAGAGACAGGCAGAGTTCTCAAACAGGGACTGTTCCTTGGGGAATACTTGACAATGTGTGAAAACCACTGTGTCAGAAATAGGGGCACAGGTCTCATCCAAAAAAAGGTCCAGCCACGTCATCTCACTCATTCTTTCTTTGAGTTCAACTTTGTTATGTTCCACATCGTGTAACCACATAGAATTTGCCTCTTTGTGTCTTGTGTGAGTGGTTGCCCGAAGCTTGTTGTTTGAAGGGAGTGAATGCTGAATCGCTGGTCAGAGGTAATAAATTAGATGAGAGGACTGTGTTTCACTGTCTATTACACAGCAGAGTGACTCTAGTCATTGAAAATCTATCACATACGTGAAGAAGCAGATTTCATGTGCTGCAACACAAAAATTAGTAAGCAGCTGAAGTGATTCAATGGCCAAGAGTTTGACTTAAGTATAACGCATTGTGTTAATATATATTATGTAGTAAAATATTATTTTCACCAATTCATATAATCATTAATTAATCAAATGCATTATTAATTTAAAGATACATATTTTCTAAAATGTCCATAATGCTTAATTTGAGAAATACGGTGGAAGCTTTGGTGTAGAAGTGTCTGGATATCAAAGTGGCCCCATCCATGAGTTCCTGTAAAAATCAATTCTGTCTACCCTACCCCACCTTCTCTTTCTCCTTTTGGTCTCTCTCTCTCTCTCTCTCTCTCTCTCTCTCTCTCTCTCTCTCTCTCTCTCTCTCTCTCTCTCTCTCTCGGTGTTGTACATTCCCAGCTTTGGACAATGTTGCAATACCATATGTTCTCTATCGTGGTCTACCGAACACTCTTGCCACCGTTAAAAATGCTCTGCCTTCTGTCTCTTCCACCTTCCTTGTCCTGGCAATTCACAGGGAGCCATAGATCTTCTATTCTCTCCCTAAGTTTGTACTTTTCTGAATAAATAGATACCCCAGTTTCTATCATGTCCATGGGTGGCATATGTGACCCCAGTCTCATCCCTCCAGGTGTGATCCACTCTCGTCACAGGGTTCTCCCTTTCCTTGGATTGCTTGGGTCATTAGGAAAGAATCTCTTTGTCTCAAGTGCAGCCTTTGACATTTTAAAAACAGCCATTAGTTAGTGTTGAGAAGAATAACAAGAGGCTAAGAAAAGATAAGCTCTGTGAGCAGTATGGCTTAAGTCATATCCAGCCCATGTGCTCCACATTTGTTCTGCCCTAGCAAAGTGATGAGCTCTCTGTGGGAGTCCCTCTTGCAATCTGATAACTGGGAGCACAGCAGACATTTTCCAATGCCAGGAGAAAGATGCAGGAGCCGCATGAGTGGTGCTGGACACAGTACCAGGTGCACAAAGGTACATAGGACAAAGCAGAAAAAGACAGACATTCTCATGGGGATCTACTTTGCTTAGGATGTAGTACTAGTACTTAGTACTTAGTACGTAGTACTAGTATTACTGTTACAAGTGTCATAATACAAAAACTCATAATCCAGTTCCAGGAACAGTATGATTCCGCTATGATGCAGATGGATGGACACACAGCCAAGTCATAAGCTTCGAGTATTATAGTTACTTAGGAAAGAGTGACTAAATCTGTCTTGGGAAGATAATGTCCACAGAAGTTTTACAGACATGAATCTGTGTCTTAAACAGAAACATGCATTTGCTGAGTGGAGAAGGGGACCATGGGCAACTTGTGCAGAGGAAGGGTACCAACAAGGCAACTGTATTCCTTTTAGGTCAGATTTTTTTTTAATGTTTTATCATTTAATATTCTTAAAAATGTATTAGTTATTTTTTCCTCCATCTTTATTAAATTGGGTATTTTTATTTACATTTCAAATGTTATTCCCTTTCCTGGTTTCCAGGCCAACATCCCCATAACCCCTCCAACTCCCCGTCTATGTGGGTGTTCCCTTCCTCATCCTCCCCTATTACTGCCCTACCCCCAACAATCCCGTTCACTGGAATCCAGCCTTGGCAGGAACAAGGGCTGCCCCTTCCACTGGTGCCCCTACTAGGCTAATCATTGCTTCCTATGAATTTGGAGCCCAGGGTCAGTCCATGGATAGGGCTTAGTCCCTGGAAGCTGTGGTTGCTTGACATTGATTTTTTTTTTATTATTAACTTGAGTATTTCTTATATACATTTCGAGTGTTATTCCCTTACCCGGTATCCGGGCAAACATCCCCCTCCCCCCTCCCCTTCCTTATGGGTGTTCCCCTCCCAACCATCCCCCCATTGCCGCCCACCCCCCCACAGTCTAGTTCACTGGGGGTTCAGTCTTAGCAGGACCCAGGGCTTCCCCTTCCACTGGTGCTCTTACTAGGATATTCATTGCTACCTATGAGGTCAGAGTCCAGGGTCAGTCCATGTATAGTCTTTAGGTAGTGACTTAGTCCCTGGAAGCTCTGGTTGCTTGGCATTGTTGTACATATGGGGTCTCGAGCCCCTTCAAGCTCTTCCAGTTCTTTCTCTGATTCCTTCAACGGGGGTCCTATTCTCAGTTCAGTGGTTGGCTGCTGGCATTCGCCTCTGTATTTGCTGTATTCAGGCTGTGTCTCTCAGGAGCTATCTACATCCGGCTCCTGTCAGTCTGCACTTCTTTGCTTCATCCATCTTGTCTAATTGGGTGGCTGTATACGTATGGGCCACATGTGGGGCAGGCTCTGAATGGGTGTTCCTTCAGTCTCTGTTTTAATCTTTGCCTCTCCCTTCCCTGCCAAGGGTATTCTTTTTCCTCATTTAAAGAAGGAGTGAAGCATTCACATTTTGATCATCCGTCTTGAGTTTCGTTTGTTCTAGGGTAATTCAAGCATTTGGGCTAATAGCCACTTATCAATGAGTGCATACCATGTATGTCTTTCTGTGATTGGGTTAGCTCACTCAGGATGATATTTTCCAGTTCCAACCATTTGCCTACGAATTTCATAAAGCCGTTGTTTTTGATAGCTGAGTAATATTCCATTGTGTAGAAGTACCACATTTCCTGTATCCATTCTTCTGTTGAAGGGCATCTGGGTTGTTTCCAGTTTCTGGCTATTATAAATAAGGCTGCGATGAACATAGTGGAGCACGTGTCTCTTTTATATGTTGAGGCATCTTTTGGGTATATGCCCAAGAGAGGTATAGCTGGATCCTCAGGCAGTTCAATGTCCAATTTTCTGAGGAACCTCCAGACTGATTTCCAGAATGGTTTTACCAGTCTGCAATCCCAACAACAATGGAGGAGTGTTCCTCTTTCTCCACATCCTCGCCAGCATCTGCTGTCACCTGAGTTTTTGATCTTAGCCATTCTCACTGCTGTGAGGTGAAATCTCAGGGTTGTTTTGATTTGCATTTCCCTTATGACTAAAGATGTTGAACATTTCTTTAGGTGTTTCTCAGCCATTTGGCATTCCTCAGCTGTGAATTCTTTGTTTAGCTCTGAACCCCATTTTTAATAAGGTTATTTGTTTCCCTGCGGTCTAACTTCTTGAGTTCTTTGTATATTTTGGATATAAGGCCTCTATCTGTTGTAGGATTGGTAAAGATCTTTTCCCAATCTGTTGGTTGCCGTTTTGTCCTAACCACAGTTTCCTTTGCCTTATAGAAGCTTTGAAGTTTTATGAGATCCCATTTGTCGATTCTTGATCTTAGAGTGTAAGCCATTGGTGTTTTGTTCAGGAAATTTTTTCCAGTGCCCATGTGTTCCAGATGCTTCCCTAGTTTTTCTTCTATTAGTTCGAGTGTGCCTGGTTTGATGTGGAGGTCCTTGATCCACTTGGACTTAAGCTTTGTACAGGGTGATAAGCATGGATCGATCTGCATTCTTCTACATGTTGACCTCCAGTTGAACCAGCACCATTTGCTGAAAATGCTATCTTTTTTCCATTGGATGGTTTTGGCTCCTTTGTCAAAAATCAAGTGACCATAGGTGTGTGGGTTCATTTCTTTGTCTTCAATTCTATTCCATTGGTCTATCTGTCTGTCTCTGTACCAATACCATGCAGTTTTATCACTATTGCTCTGTAATATTGCTTGAGTTCAGGGATAGTGATTCCCCCTGAAGTCCTTTTATTGTTGAGGATAGCTTTAGCTATCCTGGGTTTTTTGTTATTCCAGATGAATTTGCAATTGTTCTGTCTAACTCTTTGAAGAATTGGATTGGTATTTTGATGGGGATTGCATTGAATCTGTAGATCGCTTTTGGTAAAATGGCCATTTTTACTATATTAATCCTGCCAATCCATGAGCATGGGAGATCTTTCCATCTTCTGAGGTCTTCTTCAACTTCTTTCCTCAGTGTCTTGAAGTTCTTACTGTACAGATCTTTTACTTGCTTGGTTAAAGTCACACCGAGGTACTTTATATTATTTGGGTCTATTATGAAGGGTGTCGTTTCCCTAATTTCTTTCTCGGCTTGTTTCTCTTTTGTATAGAGGAAGGCTACTGATTTCTTTGAGTTAATTTTATACCCAGCCACTTTGCTGAAGTTGTTTATCAGCTTTAGTAGTTCTCTGGTGGAACTTTTGGGATCACTTAAATATACTATCATATCATCTGAAAATAGTGATATTTTGACTTCTTCTTTTCCGATCTGTATCCCCTTGACCTCCTTTTGTTGTCTGATTGCTCTGGCTAGAACTTCAAGAACTATATTGAATAAGTAGGGAGAGAGTGGGCAGCCTTGTCTAGTCCCTGATTTTAGTGGGATTGCTTCAAGTTTCTCTCCATTTAGTTTACTGTTAGCAACTGGTTTGCTGTATATGGCTTTTACTATGTTTAGGTATGGGCCTTGAATTCCTATTCTTTCCAGGACTTTTATCATGAAGGGGTGTTGAATTTTGTCAAATGCTTTCTCAGCATCTAATGAAATGATCATGTGGTTCTGTTCTTTCAGTTTGTTTATATAATGGATCACGTTGATGGTTTTCCGTATATTAAACCATCCCTGCATGCCTGGGATGAAGCCTACTTGATCATGGTGGATGATTGTTTTGATGTGCTCTTGGATTCGGTTTGCCAGAATTTTATTGAGTATTTTTGCGTCAATATTCATAAGGGAAATTGGTCTGAAACTCTCTTTCTTTGTTGTGTCTTTGTGTGGTTTATGTATAAGAGTAATTGTGGCTTCGTAGAAGGAATTCGGTAGGGCTCCATCTGTTTCAATTTTGTGGAATAGTTTGGATAATATTGGTATGAGGTCTTCTATGAAGGTTTGATAGAATTCTGCCTAAACCTGTCTGGACCTGGGCTCTTTTGGGTTGGGAGACCTTTAATGACTGCTTCTATTTCCTTAGGAGTTATGGGGTTGTTTAACTGGTTTATCTGTTCCTGATTTAACTTCGGTACCTGGTATCTGTCTAGGAAATTGTCCATTTCCTGAAGATTTTCAAGTTTTGTTGAATATAGGTTTTTATAGTAAGATCTGATGTTTTTTGAATTTCCTCTGAATCTGTAGTTATGTCTCCCTTTTCATTTCTGATTTTGTTAATTTGGACGCACTCTCTGTGTCCTCTCGTTAGTCTGGCTAAGGGTTTATCTATCTTGTTGATTTTCTCAAAGAACCAACTTTTGGTTCTGTTGATTCTTTCTATGGTCCTTTTTGTTTCTACTTGGTTGATTTCAGCTCTGAGTTTGATTCTTTCCTGCCTTCTACTCCTCCTGGGTGTATTTGCTTCTTTTTGTTCTAGAGCTTTTAGGTGTGCTGTCAAGCTGCTGACATATGCTCTTTCCTGTTTCTTTCTGCAGGCACTCAGCGCTATGAGTTTTCCTCTTAGCACAGCTTTCATTGTGTCCCATAAGTTTGGGTATGTTGTACCTTCATTTTCATTAAATTCTAAAAAGTTTTTAATTTCTTTCTTTATTTCTTCCTTGACCAGGTTATCATTGAGTAGAGCATTGTTCAATTTCCACGTATATGTGGGCATTCTTCCCTTATTGTTATTGAAGACCAGTTTTAGGCCGTGGTGGTCCGATAGCACGCATGGGATTATTTCTATCTTTCTGTACCTGTTGAGGCCCGTTTTTTGTCCAATTATATGGTCAATTTTGGAGAAAGTACCATGAGGAGCTGAGAAGAAGGTATATCCTTTCGCTTTAGGATAGAATGTTCTATAAATATCCGTTAAGTCCATTTGGCTCATGACTTCTCTTAGTCTGTCTACATCACTGTTTAATTTCTGTTTCCATGATCTGTCCATTGATGAGAGTGGGGTGTTGAAATCTCCCACTATTATTGTGTGAGGTGCAATGTGTGTTTTGAGCTTTAGTAAGGTTTCTTTTATGTATGTAGGTGCCCTTGTATTTGGGGCATAGATATTTAGGATTGAGAGTTCATCTTGGTGGATTTTTCCTTTGATGAATATGAAGTGTCCTTCCTTATCTTTTTTGATGACTTTTAGTTGAAAATTGATTTTATTTGATATTAGAATGGCTACTCCAGATTGCTTCTTCTGACCATTTTCTTGGAAAGTTGTTTTCCAGTCTTTCACTCTGAGGTAGTGTCTGTATTTGTCTCTGAGGTGTGTTTCCTGTAGGCAGCAGAATGCAGGGTCCTCGTTGCGTATCCAGTTTGTTAATCTATTTCTTTTTATTGGGGAATTGAGGCCACTGATGTTGAGAGATATTAAGGAATAGTGATTATTGCTTCCCGTTATATTCATATTTGGATGTGAGGTTATGTTTGTGTGCTTTCATTCTTTTTGTTTTGTTGCCAAGACGATTAGTTTCTTGCTTCTTCTAGGGTATAGCTTGCCTCCTTATGTTGGGCTTTACCATTTATTATCCTTTGTAGTGCTGGATTTGTACAAAGATATTGTGTAAATTTGGTTTTGTCATGGAATATCTTGGTTTCTCCATCTATGTTAATTGAGAGTTTTGCAGGATACAGTAACCTGGGCTGGCATTTGTGTTCTCTTAGGGTCTGTATGACATCTGTCCAGGATCTTCTGGCCTTCATAGTTTCTGGCGAGAAGTCTGGTGTGATTCTGATAGGTCTGCCTTTATATGTTACTTGACCTTTTTCCCTTAGTGCTTTTAATATTCTTTCTTTATTTTGTGCGTTTGGTGTTTTGACAATTATGTGACGGGAGGTGTTTCTTTTCTGGTCCAATCTATTTGGAGTTCTGTAGGCTTCTTGTATGCCTATGGGTATCTCTTTTTTTAGGTTAGGGAAGTTTTCTTCTATGATTTTGTTGAAGATATTTACTGGTCCTTTGGTTTGATCTTCTCATTGAGTCCTGGATTTCCTGTATGTTTTGGACCAGTAGCTTTTTCCGCTTTACATTATCTTTGACAGTTGAGTCAATGATTTCTATGGAATCTTCTGCTCCTGAGATTCTCTCTTCCATCTCTTGTATTCTGTTGGTGAAGCTTGTATCTACAGCTCCTTGTCTCTTCCTTTGGTTTTCTATATCCAGGGTTGTTTCCATGTGTTCTTTCTTGATTGCTTCTATTTCCATTTTTAATTCCTTCAACTGTTTGATTGTGTTTTTCTGGAATTCTTTCAGGGATTTTTGTGTCTCCTCTCTATGGGCTTCTACTTGTTTCTTTATGTTTCCCTGGAATTCCTTCAGGGATTTTTGCGATTCCTTTCTGTAGGCTTCTACTTGTTTATTAATGTTTTCCTGGAATTCTTTCAGGGATTTTTGCGATTCCTTTCTGTAGGCTTCTACTTGTTTATTAATGTTTTCCTGTGTTTCTCTAAGGGAGTTCTTCACGTCTTTCTTGAAGTCCTCCAGCATCATGATCAAATATGATTTTGAAACTAGATCTTGCTTTTCTGGTGTGTTTGGATATTCCATGTTTGTTTTGGTGGGAGAATTGGGCTCCAATGATGCCATGTAGTCTTGGTTTCTGTTGCTTGGGTTCCTGCGCTTGCCTCTTGCCATCAGATTATCTCTAGTGTTACTTTGTTCTGCTATTTCTGACAGTGGCTAGACTGTCCTATAAGCCTGTGTGTCAGGAGTGCTGTAGACCTGTTTTCCTCTCTTTCAGTCAGTTATGGGGACAGAGTGTTCTGCTTTCGGGCGTGTAGTTTTTCCTCTCTACAGGTCTTCAGCTGTTCCTGTGGGCCTGTGTCTTGAGTTCACCAGGCAGGTCACTTGCAGCAGAAAAGTTGGTCTTACCTGTGGTCCTGAGGCTCACGTTCGCTCGCGGGGTGCTGCCCTCGGGCTCTCTGTGGCGGCAGCAACCAGGAAGATCTGCGCCGCCCTTTCCGGGAGCTTCAGTGCATCAGGGTTCCAGATGGCCTTTGGTGTTTTCCTCTGGCGTCCGAAATGTATGTGCAGAGAGCAGTCTCTTCTGGTTTCCCAGACTTGTCTGCCTCTCTGAAGGTTATTTCTCCCTCCCACGGGATTTGGGTGCAGAGAACTGTTTATCCGGTCTGTTTCCTTCAGGTTCCGGCGGTGTCTCAGGCAGGGGTCCTGCCGCTCCTGGGCCCTCCCCACGGGAGCCCAGAGGCCTTATACAGTTTCCTCTTGGGCCAGGGATGTGGGCAGGGGTGGGCAGTGTTGGTGGTCTCTTCCACTCTGCAGCCTCAGGAGTGCCCACCTGACCAGGCGGTGAGGTCTCTCTCCCACGGGGTCTGGGAGCAGAGACTGACATTGTTTTTCATGTAGGATCTCAAGCCCCTTCAGCTCTTTCAGTCCTTTCTCTGTTTCCTTCAACGGGGTCCCGTTCTTGGTTCAGTCGTTTGTTGCTGGCATTCTCCTATGCATTTGCCGGGTTCTGGCTGTGTCTCTCAGGAGAGATAAACATCTGGTTCCTGTCAGCATGCACTTCTTTGCTTGATCCATCTTATCTAGTTTGGTGGCTGTGTATGTATGGGCCACATGTGGGGCAGGCTCTGAATGGGTGTTCCTTTAGTCTCTATTCTAAACTTTGTCTCCCTAAGGGTATTCTTGTTCCCCTTTTAAAGAAGGAGTGAAGCATCTGTGTTTTCGTCAGCCTTCTTGAGTTTCATATGTTCTATGCATCTTGGGTAATTCAAGCATTTGGGCTAATAGCCACTTATCAATGAGTACATACCATGTGTGTATTTCTGTGACTGGGTTACCTCACTCAGGATGATATTTTCCAGTTCCATCTATTTGCCTATGAATTTCATAAGGTCATTGTTTTTGATAGCTGAGTAGCATTCCATTTTATAGATGTACCATATTTTCTGTATCCATTCATCTGTTGAAGGGCATCTGGGTTCTTTCCAGCTTCTAGGTATTATAAATAAGACTGCTATGAACATAGTGGAGCATGTGTCTTTGTTATTTGTTAGAGAATCATTTGGGTATATGCCCAAGAGAGGTAGAGCTGGGTCCTCACTTAGTGCAATGTCCAATTTTCTGAGGAACATCCAGACCTATTTCCAGAATGGGTGTACCAGTCTGCAATCCGACCAACAATGGGGGAGTGTTCCTCTTTCTCCATATCCTTGCCAGCATCTACTGTCGTAGTTTTTTTATCTTAGCCATTCTGACTATTGTGAGGTGGAATCTCAGGGTTGTTTTGATTTGCATTTCCCTTATGACTAAAGATGTTGAACATTTCTTTATGTGTTTCTCAGCCATTCGGCATTCCTCAGCTGTGAATTCTTTGTTTAGCTCTGAATCCCATTTTTAATACGGTTATTTGTCTCTCTGCATTCTAACTTTGTGAGTTCTTTGTATATATTGGATATAAGCACTCTATCAGTTGTAGGATTGGTAAAGAACTTTTCCCAATCTGTTGGTTGCCGTTCGTAATGACAGGGTCCTTTGCCTTACATAAGCTTTGTAGCTTTATGAGATCCCATTTGTCGATTCTTGATCTTAGCGCATAAGCCATTGGTCTTCTGTTCAGGAAATTTTCCACAGTGCCCAAGTGTACGAGATTTTTCCCTACTTTTTCTTTTATTAGTTTGAGTGTACCTGGTTTGATGTGGAGGTCCTTGATCCACTTGGACTTAAGCTTTGTACAGGGTGATAAGAATGGATCAATCTGCATTCGTATACCTGCTGACCTCTAGTTGAACGAGCACCATTTGCTGAAACTGTTATCTGTTTTCCATTGGATGGTTTTGGCTCCTTTGTCAAAAATCAAGTGACCATAGGTGTGTGGGTTCATTTCTGGGTCTTCAATTCTATTCCACTGATGTATCTGCCTGTCTCTGTACCAATACCAAGCAGTTTATATAATGATTACTCTGTAATACTGCTTTTGTTCAGGGATAGTGATTCTCCCAGAAGCGTTTTTATTGTTGAGGATAGTTTTAGCTATCCTGGGTTTTTTGTTATTCCAGATGAATTTGCAAATTGTTCTGTCTAACTCTCTGAAGAATTGGGTTGGAATTTTGATGAGGATTACATTAAATCTGTAGATCGCTTTTGGTAAAATGGCCATTTTTACTAAGTTAATCCTGCCAATCCATGAGCATGGGAGATCTTGTCATCTTCTGAGATCTTCTTCAATTTCTTTTTTCAGAGACTTGAAGTTCTTATTATACATATCTTTCACTTGCTTGGTTAAAGGCACACCGAGGTATTATATGTTATTTGGGACTATTATGAAGGGTGTCGTTTTCCTAATTATTTTCTCAGCTTGTTTCTCTTTTGTGTAGAGGAAGGCTACTGATTTATTTGAGTTAATTTTATACCCAGCCACTTTGCTGAAGGTGTTTATCAGCTTTAGTAGTTCTCTGGTGGAACTTTTGGGATCACTTAAATATACAATCATTTCATCTGCATATAATGATATTTTGACTTCTTCCTTTCCAATCTGTATCCCTTTGATCTCCTTTTGTTGTCTGACTGCTCTGGCTAGAACTTCAAGAACTATATTGAATAAGTAGGGAGAGAGTGGGCAGTCTTGTCTAGTTCCTGATTTTAGTGGGATTGCTTCAAGTTTCTCTCCATTTAGTTTAATGTTAGCGACTGGTTTGCTGTATATGGTTTTTACTATGCTTAGATATGGTCCTTGAATTCCTGTTCTTTCCAGGACTTTTATCATGAAGGGATGTTGAATTTTGTCAAATGTTTTCTCAGCATCTAATGAAATGATCATGTGGTTTTTATCTTTCAGTTTGTTTATATAGTAGATTATGTTGATGATTTTCCATGTATTAAACCATCCCTGCATACCTGGGATGAAGCCTACTTGATCATGATGGCTGATTGTTTTGATGTGTCCTTGGTTTCAGTTTGCAAGAATTTTATTGAGTAGTTTTGCGTCAATATTCATAAGGGAAATTGTTCTGAAACTCTCTTTTTTTGTTGTTTCTTTGTGTGGTTTAGGTATAAAAGTAATTGTGATTTCATAGAAGGAATTTGGTAGTGCTCATCTGTTTCAATTTCGTGGAATAGTTTGATAGTATTGGAATGAAGTCTTCTATGAAGGTCTGATAGCTTTCTGCACTGAACCCATCTGGACCTGGGCTCTTTGTGGTTGGGAGACTTTTAACGATTGCTTCTATTTCTTTAGGAGTTATGGGGTTATTTAAATTGTTTACCTGTTCCTGGTTTAACTTCAGTACCTGGCATTTGTCTAGGAAATTTTCCAATTCCTCCAGATTTTCAAGTTTTGTTGAATATAGACTTTTGTAGTAGGATCTCATGATTTTTTTAATATCCTCTGATTCTGTTGTTATGTTTCCCTTTTCAATCCCAGTTTAGATAATTTCCATACTCTCTGTGTTCTCTGGTTAGTCTGGCTAGGGGTTTACCTATCTTGTTGATTTTCTCAAAGAAACAGCTTTTGGTTCTGTTGATTCTTTTTATAGTCCTTTTTGTTTCTACTTGGTTGATTTCAGCTCTAAGTTTGATTATTTCCTGCCTTCTACGCCTCCTGGGTGTATTTGCTTCTTTTTGTTCTAGAGCTTTCAGGTGTGCTGTCAAGATGCTGATGCGTGCTCTCTCCTGTTTCTTTCTGCAGGCACTCAGCGCTATGAGTTTTCCTCTTAGCACAGCTTTCATTGTGTCCCATAAGTTTGGGTATGTTGTACCTTCATTTTCATTAAATTCTAAGAAGTCTTTAATTTCTTTCCTTATTTCTTCCTTGAGCAGCTTATCATTGAGTAGAACATTGTCCATTTATATGTGGGCGTTCTTTCCTTATTGTTATTGAAGACCAGCTTTAGCCCGTGGTGGTCTGATAGGACACATGGGATTATTTCTATCTTTCTTTATCTGTTGACGCCTGTTCTGTGCCTGATTATATGGTCAATTTTTGGAAAGCACCATGAGGTGGTGAGAAGAAGGTATATCCTTTTGTTTTAGGATAGAATGTTCTATAAGTATCTGTTAAGTTCATTTGGTTCATAACTTCTGTTAGTCTGTCTACGTCTCTGTTTAATTTCTGTTTCCATGATCTATCCATTGATGAGAGCGGGGTGTTGAAATCTCCTACTATTATTGTGTGAGTTGCAATGTGTGCTTTGAGCTTTAGTAAGGTTTCTTTTGTGTATGTAGGTTCCCTTGTATTTGGAGCATAGATATTTAGGATTGAGAGTTCATCTTGGTGGATTTTGCCTTTGATGAATATGAAATGTCCTTCTTTATCTTTTTGGATGACTTTTTGTTGAAAGTCGATTTTATTCGATATTAGAATGTCTAGTCCAGCTTGCTTCTTCACACCATTTGCTTGAAAAGTTGTTTTCCAGCCTTTCACTCTGAGGTAGTGTCTGTCTTTGTGTCTGAAGTGTGTTTCCTGTAGGCAGCAAAATGCTGGGTCCTCATTATGTATCCAGTTTGTTAATCTGTGCCTTTTTATTGGGTAATTGAGTCCATTGATGTTGAGAGACATGAAGCAATAGTGATTGTTGCTTCCTGTTATCTTCATATTTGGAGGTGAGGTTATGTTTGTGTGCTTCTCTTCTCCTTTGTTTTGTTGCAAAAAGATTAGTTTCTTTCTTTTTCAAGGATGTAGCTTGCTTCCTGGTGTTGGACCTTACCATTTATTATCCCTTGTAGGGCTGGATTTGTAGAAAGATATTGTGTAAATTTGATTTTGTCAGGGAATATCTTGGTTTCTCCATCTCTGTTCATTGTGATATTTGCTGGATACAGTAACCTGGGCTGGCATTTTTGTTCTCTTAGGGTCTGTATGACATCTGTCCAGGACCTTCTGGCTTTCATAGTCTCTGGTGAGAACTCTGGTGTAATTCTGATAGGTCTGCCTTTATATGTTACTTGGTCTTTTTCCCTTACTGCTTTTAATATTCTTTTTTTGTTTTGTGCATTTGGTATTTTGACTATTATGTGATGGGAGGAGTTTCTTTTCTGGTCCAATCTATTTGGAGTTCTGTAGGCTTCTTGTATGTTTATGGGCATCTCTTTCTTTAGGTTAGGGAAGTTTTCTTCTATGATTTTGTTGAAGATATTTACTGGTCTTTTGAGTTGGGAGTCTTCACTCTCTTCTATACTTATTATCCTTATGTTTCATCTTCTCATTGTGTCCTGGATTTCCTGTATGTTTTGGTCAGTACCTTTTTCTATTTTACATTATCTTTGACAGTTGTATTGATGACTTCTATGGAATCTTCTGCTCCTGAGATTCTCTCTTCTATCTCTTGTATTTTCTTGGTTATGCTTGTATCTACGGCTCCTTTTCTCTAACTTTGGTGTTCAATATCCAGGGTTGTCTCCCTTTGTTCTTTCTTTATTGTTTCTATTTCCATTTTCAATTCCTTCACCTGTTTGATTGTGCTTTCCTGGAATTCTTTCAGGGATTTTTGTGTTTCCTCTCTAAGGGCTTCTACTTGTTTACTTGTGTTTTCCTGCATTTCTCTAAGGGAGTTCTTTATGTCTTTCTTTCTTTTTTTTTTTTTTTTTTTTTTTTTTTTGGTTCTTTTTTTTCGGAGCTGGGGACCGAACCCAGGGCCTTGCGCTTCCTAGGTAAGCACTCTACCACTGAGCTAAATCCCCAGCCCCTCTTTATGTCTTTCTTAAAGCCCTCTATCATCATGATCAAATGTGATTTTAAATCTAGATCTTGCTTTTCCAGTGTGTTTGGATATTCAGTATTTGCTTTGTTGGTAGAATTGGGCTCTGATGATGCCATGTAGTCTTCGTTTCTGTTGCTTGGGCTTCTGCGCTTGCTTCTCACCATCAGGTTGTCTCTGGTGTTACCTTGTTTTGCAACTTCTGACAGTGGCTTGACCTTCCTATAGGACTATGTGTCAAGAGTGCTGCAGACCTGTTTTCCTGCTTTCTTTCAGCCAGTTATTGGAACAGAGTGTTCTGCTCTCAGGCCTGTAGTCATTCCTGTTCACTGGCTTACAGCTGTCCCTTTGAGTGGGAAAGAGAAGTGCCTACCACTACTTCTCCTAAGTCCCTGGGTGCAGTGGGCCCTGGTGGCACTAGGTGTTTTCCTCTTGAGTCAGAAATGTGGGCAGACAGTAGTCACCTCTCATTTCCCAGGTGTGTCTGACCCTCTGAAAGTCTAGCTCTCCCTCCCACGGGATCTGGGTACGGGGAGTTGTTTGACTGTGTCCACTCAGATCCAGGAGCGGTCTGGACCACAGGGCTCCTGCAGCTTGACTGTTCCAATCTTCCGATGCCCAGAGGCACTATACAGTTTCCTCTTGGGCCAAGGATGTGGGCAAAAGGTTGGCAGAAGTGGTGGTCTCTCCTGCCTTGCAGTCTCAGGATTGCCCACACTTCTTGACATTCAGCTCTCTCTTCCTCAGGGTTTGGGAACAGGGAGCTGTGGGCCAGGATCAGCACCAGCTAGAAACTGAGGTCAGATATTTTAACTAGGAAAAAAATGTTTCTCTGTCTGGAGAAGTTTTCTGGTCAGAGTTGGTCAGCAGCTTTTGACTTCTGTGTGGTAGAGACCAGGGATGTTGCCAAACACCACATAAGGCACGGAAGGGCCCACCAAAAATAAATTATGTAGTTCTAAATTCAAAAGTGTTGTGTAAAAACCCTTGCTTTATGCACTGTATGAGGGCCGAGGACACGTGTCCTTGTGTCATCTATTCAATTTCGTCTTTTAGAAGCTATTATTTCCAAAATCCATTCTCTTGCATGATCTCAGAGTAGTAAGAATGTGTGAGGCTGTTGGAACTACCCTCTTTTGAGTGATAGGAAGGTGCCAATTCTGAAATTGGGGAAATATTTCAGTGATGCCCGGACTTGAAGCCAATAAATTAAAAAGTGCTGGTATTTGGAGAACACAGCCATCATTCACCAAAGTATTCAAAGTTGTTCATGGATTGCTGATGATAAACTTGTACATTTGACCGAAGACCTTAACTGATTGAAGAAGTCATTCCCCAGGGACTGGAGAGATGGCTCAGTAGTGAACAATGTTTCCTACTCTTCCAAGAGATTCTAGTTTGATTCTCAAAACCTATGGGAAAACTGACCAGTTCTTCTGGTCTTTTCCTGCACCTGAATACATCACACACACACACACACACACACACACACACACACACACACACACACACACAAAGTAAATAATAACAACAACAACAATAATAGAAAAGGATAATTCACTTGTGTTATAGTTTACCTTTGGAATAGTCTTCAAAAACCCACTTAGTGAAGATATGGTTACCAGTGCAGGACTCTATTGCAGATGTGAGGCCTAGCAGAAGTTTTAGGACATTAGAGAAGGGTATCCTTGCAGGGAATTGTGGGACCTTTGTCTCTGCATGTCATTCTCTTTTACACATATGCAGGCAGCCCCTGAACTTCCTTTTTCTCCTTTTGCCATAATATGCTGTCAAAGGCCTAAAGCCATGGAAAACAAACTGAAACACATAAAGCAAACAAACAAACAAACAAAACCCTCCTTCTCATTAAGGTTTTTTTTGTCGTATTTTAAAAAGATTTATTTTTATTTTATGTGTATGAGTGTTTTGCTTGTATGTGTGTGTGTGTATATCATATGTGTGGTTGGTGCTCATAAAGGTAGAGGAGGGCATTATATCCCTGTAACTGGTGTTATACAAAGTTTTGAGCTACCATATAAGTGTTGAGAACCAAACCTCCTTTCTTCCCAGTCCCACTTTTGGGTACCACCACATCCTGGGATATCTAGTCCCAGCAAGACTAGGGGCCCTCCTCTCACACTGAGGCCCAGCCAGACAGGGGGAGAGGGACCCAGTGACAGAAAAAAAGAAACAGAGACAGCAATACTCTACATGTTAAGGGTCCCACATGAAGACCAAGCTGCACATTTGTTTCAAATGTGTAGGGGGTTAAAGTCCAGGTCCTGCATGTTTCCTGGTTGGTGACCCAGGCTCTGTGAACTTCCATGGGCCCAGGTTAGTTGACTCTGTAGGTCTTCTTGTGGTTTCCTTGCCCCCTCTGGCTTACTTAATTCTGTCCTCCACTCTTGACCAAGACTCCCCAAGCTCTGCCTGATTTTTGTCTGTGGATCTTTTCATCTGTCTCCATCTGCTGCTGGATAAAGCCTCTCAGGAGACATATATGCTAGGTTCCTGTCTGCAAGATGGCAGAGAATCATCAATAGGGCCAGGGGTTGGCTCTTTCATATGGGATCGGTCTCAACTTGGGGCAGTCATTGGTTCGGCATTACCTCAGTTTTTGCCCTATCTTTATCCCTACATATCTTGAAGGCAAGACAAATTTTGGGTTGAAGGTTTTGTGGCTGGACTAATGTCCCCCTCCTTCCTCTGGAAGTCCTGCCTGGCTATAAGAGGTGGCCACTTCAGTTTCTTTATTCCCCTCTGGTAGGAATCTCAGTTAGGCTCACCCCCATACACCCCTGTTATCTTCCCCCATTCCAGGCCTCCAGCTAGTGCCAGAGATGCCCCCCACTGATTTCTCTTTTCACTTCCAGCCCTCTCTTGCTCTCCCTTCCCCCACACCCGATCACCTCATTCTCCTCCTTATCCCATCCCCCACTCAGTTCCACCTCTCTATCCACCTCCAATGAATATTCAGTTTCCCATTCTGAGTGAGATTTGCACATGCTCCCTTGGGACTTCTTTGTTGCCCAGTTTCTTTGAGTCAGTCAATTATAACATGGTTATCCTGTACTTTATGGCTAATGTCCACATATAAGTTACTACATATCGTGTCTGTCCTTCTGGCTCTGGGTTACCTTATTGAGGATGATATTCTCAAGTTCTATTCATTTGCCTACAAAATTCATGATACCTTTTTGTAGTAGCTGAATAGTATTCCATTGTGTAGATGAACTACATTTTCTGTATCCATTCTTCAGTTCAAAGATATCTAGTTTGGGGTTGGGGATTTAGCTCAGTGGTAGAGCGCTTGCCTAGGAAGCGCAAGGCCCTGGGTTCGATCCCCAGCTCCGAAAAAAAGAACCAAAAAAAAAAAAGATATCTAGTTTGTTTCCAGTTTCAGGCTACTACTACTATTACAAAAAAAAGCTGTTATAACATAGTTGAACGAGTGTCCCTGTGATATAGTAGCGTATATACCCAGGATTGGTCTATCTGAGTCTTGAGGTAAAACTATCGCCAGTTTTCTGAGAGCCCATCAATTTGATTCCCAAAGTTGTTGTACAAGTTTGCACTCCCAACAGCCATGTAGGAGTGTTCCCCTTGCTCCACATCCTCATCAGCACAGGGTATCACTTGAGTTTTTGGTGTTAGCCATTCTGACACGTGTAAGGTGGAATCTCAGGGTTGTTTTGATTTGCATTTCCCCCGCTGACTAAGGATGCTGGACATTTCCTTACATGCTTCTCAGTCATTTGAGATTCGTCTGTTGAGAATTCTCTTTTTAGCTCCATATCTCATTTTATAATTGAGTTATTTGGGTTGTTTGTGTCTCACCTCTTGAGTTCTTTACATATTTTGGATATTAGCCCTCTGTCAGATGTAGAGTTGGTGAAGATCTTTTTCCGATCCGTAGTCTGTCATTTTGTCCTATTGACAGTGTCCTTTGCTTTACAGAAACTTTGCAGTTTCATGAGATCCCATGTGTCAATTGTTGACCTTAGACTGGATTTCTTATTGTGATAAAATTAAATGTAACAAAATCTGCCATTTAAATGGGGAAGTTATGAGGGAATAGAGAATTGTTGGTCATCGGGTACAAAGGTTTTTGCTATAGTCAAAATTAGGTAAGGGAGTCCTAATATGTATACTATCTCTTTATATGGAGTAATAAATAAACTATGATCTTGAAAGTGCCTGAATCAGAAAAAAAAGACCTTTTGCAGAACAAGGTGACTATATTAAAACAATAATGTGCTATAAGTTCAAAATCACTAAAAGGCAAATTTTTTAAGTCTCTCCATAAAATAGAGTGTTGCCTAGTAATACAGTCCTTAGTCAGCATGTAAAAGGTTCTGGATTTATCTCTGACACTGAAAAAAATTAAAACAAGTTAAAGAATTGTGGAGTAGGCTGAGCAGTGGACTTGAATTTGAATCCTCAGTGGCAATCTAAAAAGCCAGTCTATACACAGGTATGACTCATTTCTGGGGGTGGGAGTAGAGACAGGAAGGTGGCTTGCATTGCTAAATTCTACTAAAATCCTTCAGATTCAGTGAAACCCTATTTCAGGGGAATTGAACAGTACATAATAGAGAAGGACAACTGATATATTTCTTTGGGCTCCACACATGTGCATGGACACATACACTGATACACACTTATGCACACATGTGTACACCATACAAAGTACCATCCTACACAAATACATACTCACATAAATGATAAATTATAGAGGTAAAGGTATGACCAGGGGCTAATTTAATCATATTTTATTATACACATACACATTCATGAACATGTATACATCAGGTGTCCCATAGATTATGCAACTATGATTATGCAACCAAGAATATTAATAAGTCTGATTATTGCTGCCGTATTAACTATAGCAAGGAAATGGAATTAGCTCAGATGCTCATCAACAGACCAATGGATAATATGAAGATAGACATGTAGACAATGGAATTTGATTCAGTCATAAAAAATAAAGTTATGAAAGTTTCAGGAAAATGTATGAAAATGTATCTTTAAATGGGTGTGAGTGTTGATGGATTTGAGAAAACAGGAAGGAATCATGAGAAGGGGAAAGGAGGCTTTAAGGGAAATGGGCAGGGAAGATAATAGAACATGAAGGGCTTATATTAAAGTGAAAGTGGGGATATTTGAGTTGGAAGGGTTCAGTGGTGATCTGGGGCAGGGAAATGGTGGAAGGACACCCAAACCCAAGTGTGTATGAAAATGTCATCAGGAAGCTGGCTACTTTGTATAAAATTTTTAAAGTGCAATAATTATTCATTTTAAAACAAGTCATTAGAAATATAAGAACAGTGTGAAATTCAATGGTAGTAATCCTAATTGTGATGTCATAGAACTCTATGTTTACTGACAAACATTTTCTATATCTCTGAAATAAATTCTGTACCGATTATCAGCCATGACTTTTGCCCCAGATCCTTGCAACTTTTTATCACTTTAGATTTTGATGAGTTATGTACCTTGATATACTATTTATTCATAGAAACAAGACAGACCAAAAAGAAAATTCTCTAATACCCACTAACTGGGGAACTGTATTCAAATGTAAGTATTGTATAGCTGTAAAAAATGAAGCCATGGACCTGGAGAGACAGCTCAGTAGTTAAGAACAATTATTTGTAAGCACAGAAACAAGTGTTTAGATCCCAGCCCTACATAACACGTCAGGGATCCTGTGTACCTCTGTAGCTATAGCACAAGAACAGAGACAGGAGAATCTTGTAACATCCTGTCTCCCGGTCTAGTCAATAAAGCTTGAGCTCCAGGATCAGAGCAAGGTTCTGACTCAAAGATGTTAATAGAGGATACATTGTGCCTTCTTCTGGCTACCCTGCATGAGCAATAGGCAATGGAGCTCATCCGCAACATTTGCAGATATACCACACACACACACACACACACACACACACACACACACACACACACACTCTCAAGTATTAGCACACCATGATCTTAGTGATATTCCTTCATCCCTTTCAGTTATGGCTGTCACGTTGGGGAGAAATTACACCTTTGTGTCAGAGTTCATCCTCATTGGCTTTTCTACCTTCCCTCATCTTCAACTAATGTTCTTCCTGCTGTTCCTGCTCATGTACCTCGTCACACTGCTAGGCAACCTGCTCATCATGGTCACCATCTGGAGTGAACACAGTCTCCACACACCCATGTACCTCTTCCTGTGCGCCCTCTCCATCTCTGAGATTTTCTACACCTTCGCCATCATCCCACGCATGTTGGCCGACCTGCTCTCTGCACTACACTCCATCGCCCTTCTGGCCTGTGCCAGCCAGATGTTCTTCTCCTTCACATTTGGCTTCACCCACTCCTTTCTACTCACCGTCATGGGCTATGACCGCTATGTGGCTATCTGTCACCCACTGAGATACAATGTGCTCATGAGCCCCCGTGGCTGTGCCTGCTTGGTTGCCTGGTCCTGGGTTGGTGGCTCAGTCATGGGGACAGTGGTGACAACAGCCGTTTTCAACCTCACATTCTGTGGACCCAATGAGATCCATCATTTTACTTGTCATGTCCCACCTCTACTGAAGTTGGCATGTGGAGAGAATGTGCTGGAGGTAGCGAAGGGTGTGGAGACGGTGTGCATCACAGCCCTCCTGGGGTGCTTTCTCCTCATCCTCCTCTCCTATGCCTTCATTGTGGCTACCATCTTGAAGATACCATCATCTGAGGGTCGGCACAAAGCTTTCTCCACATGTGCGTCCCATCTCACAGTAGTGGTTGTACATTATGGCTTTGCCTCTGTCATCTACCTCAAGCCTAAGGGTCCCAAGTCTCTGGAAGGAGATACTCTGATGGGTATCACCTATACAGTCCTCACCCCTTTCCTTAGTCCTATCATCTTCAGCCTCAGGAACAAGGAGCTAAAGAATGCCATGAAGAAGGCCTTCCTAAGTAAACTCTATCCAGAGAAAATTTAATGACTTATAAGAAAATTGTTAAGAATAACTAAATTGTGAGGTCCACATCATAAAAACAAAAGAATAACTAAATTGGTTTACTAAATTTGACTATATTAGACCTTGCTTCACTATCTGCTTATTTATGATACTTTCATGTTGACAAAAATTTGTAATCATGCACAAGTATACATGAAAGCATTACTATCTGGGATTTATTTGCAGATGGAAATAAATGTAAGACCATACTGAGAAAATCATATTTGATTATTCCAACATGCTACAGGAAATGTTATGTAGTACTCAACTTATCTTAAGTATTTCTTAGGTGGAACTCAAGCTTCTCAATGTTGAATGTGAAAGGAGAATTATACGAATTCTAGGTTTTGAGATACAAAATTAAAAGAGTAAGCCCCTGCAGCCAAAACTAGCAGGCCATAAAGATAGAGGAATGCAAGAAGCACTGCCCAGGCAGCACTAGTAGGCCATAAAAGAATAAACCCCAAAAGGTCACAGACCCAGGGCTAAGCCTTGCAGCCAGGACTGGCAAGCCATAAAGATAAGGAAAAGGAATGCAGGAACCAGCCTGAGTTAATGGGACTGATTCATGGGACATCTGGCAGGAAGACATCTCCCCCTAGCTCACTTAGGGCCATATCTCAACTAGGTGTCCACCTCCCCCTAGCACACTCAGGGCCATATCTCAACTAGGTGTCCACCTCCCCCTAGCACACTCAGGGCCATATTTCAACTAGGTGTCCTCCGGCCCCTGGTAAGCCCCTGACTTCTAGCACGTACCCTTTCTGCTTTGTTCTCACTGCTATGTTTGAATGAGCCAATTGTATGTAACCGCGTCAAAACCCCCTAGCTTTCTCTATATAACCCTCTAACTTTTGAGTTTCGGGGTCAACTCCTCTGTCTCCTGCGTGAGACACGTGTTGGCCCGGAGCTTCGTTATTATTAAACGACCTCTTGTTTTTTACATCAAGACTGGTCTCTCGTGTTACCTGGGGTGCGCCATCCTGAGACTAGAGCAAGGGTTTTACAAATGAACCATAATGGTGGTTTAGGTATTTATTGTGAGAACACTTTTTGCCCCCTGCCTCAAAAAATCCAGTCATCTACTATCCACAACAACAAATACCCACAGTCCAACAAGAAATGGAAGATTTCATGATATATTTTTGCTTGTTAGTACTAGGTAGTCATAATGTCCAAGTTTTCTAAATGTCGGGTCCAGCATGGCTTTAGTGAGGACAGAATAATGTGGTTCCTGCCGTGGGGTCATGGTCAGGGACATGGGCCTCTACGATTGTTGATGGTTGCCATGGGCATAAGGCTTCTTTGTATAATAATGTACATATTTTGCATTCATCCATTTTGAAATGTCCTCTCTGCTAATGTTAATGACTCCATGATGATCAGACAACAGGAGTCCAGGAGATGAAGGTGTGGCTACTGTTTTTGTGAAATGGTAACTGCTGGGACCTTCAGGACAGTCCTTAATGCTGTGAAAAAGAACTCCAAAACTGTAAGTTCAAAAATATACAGTTTCTCAACTATGCAAAAGATAAGGATGAAATATAAATTTTATGTGAGGTTTCATGAATCTAAAGGTGCAGAGCCATCTACACTATGAGCCAACTTGTCAGAAAGATATTAAGGAAGGAGATAGAGATTTAAGGAGTGGTGATTACAGGAAATGGCACCCACCTAAGTTTTTTGTTTATGCTTACAAAGGCAGACAATTCCCTGGGCTTAGGATAAGCATGGGATAGAGGTAAATTTAGACCCAAATGTGGTAGAAATGATAATTTCAGGACAGAACCCACCCAACTAGCTTAGCATTTGTACTTAACAGAAACAGGTAGCTCTCTCAATTCTTTTTGCAATGTTAAAACAAAGCCTGTGCTTGCTGTTTCCCAAGAATTAAGGGACTAGAGTCATTGGATACTAATTCATAGGAAAACCAAAAGGAAACCAGAAGTGAATAACTAGATTGATATATAAAATAATGATCTGCAAGAGATGAGCTATGCAACTATCCAATTTTTTAAAATAGCAAGGGAGAACTGCTTAAAGAACTGTCTCAATATATATTTCCAGAGAAAACAGATCAGAGAGAAAGAAAGCAGAACAGAGAGAAAGCAGGCTAGAAAGCTGTCTTGAGCAGAGCATAGGCTGCCAGCATGGACCCATGATTTGATTTTGAGTAGTTTATTTTGCTGCTCCCAGATATCCTTTCCTCAAAACCCTCCTTGGCAACTAAAGATGATCCACTCAGTGGTCATGCATGCTTTTAATCCCAGGCAGAGGCAGGTGAACTTATGTGTTCAAGGTCAACCTAGCCTACAGAGCAAGTTCCAGGACAACCAGGAATACGCAGAAAAACCCTGTCTCAAAAACAAAAAAGTTTACCCAAGAGAACCCTTTGATTATAACAGGAGAAGGCAAAACACCCTATGTTTTAGAGTTGCCAAGATGTGTGCAATAAAAGTTAGACAGAACAATAAGCAAGTGCTGGGAAAATGACTCAGTGGGTAAAGTGCTTGCTATATGCAGGTACAGGACCTCAATTTTGGATCCTAATATCCACATTTTTTAAAAAAGGGCAGGTGTGGCACGGTACAAGTCTAAACTGCAGCACTCACAGAGAGGGGCAGGGACAGGAAGCTCCCCGGTGCTCACTGGCTAGGTGCTCTGGCTCAACTTGTGAAAACTAAACATACGAACAGATAAAGGTTAATAATTGGGCTGGCGAGATGGCTCAGTTGGTGTTCACTGTACAAGCATGAGGACCTGAGTTACATCACTAGCATCTCCATAAATTCTGAGCGTAGCTGTACTTATTGTGATAAGATTTCCGCAACTCTGACTCAACCCTCAGATGGCTCCAGGAAAGGGTGCTAGGCCCCAAGGGAGAGTTTCATGCTCCCAGCCCCAGGACTGTTTCCCAGAAACGTCTCTGACAGAACACTTCTCAGTAAGAGTAAAATGCAAATGTAAATGTAAATGTAAAATGTACTGGCTGCAGGCCACCTGCGCCCTCTGGGGAACGAAGGTACCCTCCCAGGATGATTGCTATTAACGTAATGTGCACTCTAAAAAGTGTACAAAAGGTGCTTGTAAATTAGAATCTGAATGGCCTCCAGTCTCTTGCATGAGAGACTGCTGAAAGTGGATCCGGCGTACTGGAAAAATAAACCTCTTGCTTTTGTATCAATCTGCATCTTGCTGTCTCACTCAGGGGTGTCTCAAAGAAGTACCCCTAACCTAAGGTAAGGGTGAGGGAGAGTTCTTACATTTGGGGTTTCATTTGGGATTCGAAAAGATGCCCCAACCCGGAGCCACCACTGACTAGACTGATTGGAGGGAAAAAGAGGGAGCTCAACAACAGGCACCTACTCATAAGTGTTTGTCTCTCTGTCTTTTGCTTTAACTTTTGTTGTTTTTTGTTTGTTTGTCTGTTTGTTTGTTTTCTGAGCTGAGGACCGAACCCAGGGCCTTGCGATTGCTAGGCAAGTGCTCTGCCACTGAGCTAAATCCCCAACCCCTTTGCTTTAACTTTTGACTTGCAAGCACCCTGTCAGCTGGAAAGCCTGTGGTGGGCAACATGCCTTAATTCCTGGAAGAAGCTTCAGGCCCCCGGAGGGAGTTGAGATGACCCTGCCCCTCTTGGAAGTGTCAAGACACAGTATCCACAAAATCTGAGTCTCGTTATATAACCTGGTTACTGTGCCTGTGGAGGGGGTGAACTGTCTTTGTGTTGATTGTCTTTTTCTGTGTTCTTGAACTTGGACTGTGGTTATTTATGGACATGGGACAGACTGAATCTACCCTGCTGAATATCCTAGTGACACATTGGAAGGAAGTTAAGGAAAGAGGAGAGAACCAGTCTATGGTAATAAAAAAAAGAGCAAATAAGTTACCCTGGGTTCCTCAGGCCTGCCTTTGGTATAGAAATACCTGTATCCCACCACCCACCCCTCTCCCGGGACCGTTGACTTGCCTGTCATCGGGGCAGTTGAAGGGACCACATGGTCACCCTGACTAGGTACCCCATATAATAACTTGGATGAATCTAGTGGAGGACTTTCCCCATCCCCACGGATAAAAGCCTTTCTTTTCCCAAGACCTACCACGCAGGTTCTAGCCATCAGGAAAAATGAAACACGGGAGGAGGAATCGGGACCTGAGAAGAAATCGATCCTCTAAGACCCTTCAACAGCGGACCTGTTGCTCCAAGAAACCTCCTTCTCCATATCTCCCTACCCTTGCCCCCACAGCCCCACCAGTGCCAGGCCCAGCTCCAAGATCCTCAGCCCATATGAAACTGGGCCCATTGTAGCCACCTTTATTGGAGGGAAGAGTGGGAGGAGATCCCCAACTTCCCGGTTCCACCATGGGGACCCAGAGTCAGAGACCCACCTCCCCTGATACCATGGTGGCTCTGCTGCTGAGAGCATATGGGCCTCTAAATGATGAGGGCAATCAGGCTATGCAATACTGGCCATTCTCATCTGCTGGCCTATATGATTAGAAGTCTCAGCATCTCCCTTTCTCAGATAATCCCAAGAGTTTGATTAATCTGTTCGAAACTATCCTGTTTACCCATCAACCCATCAGGGATGACATACAACAGCTTATGAGGGTCATCTTTACCACTGAGGAGAGAGAAAAGATTCTCAAGGAGGCCAAAAAATGTACCCTTGAACATGGGGGCTCCCTACAAAAACCCAGCAGTGATTGACGAAGGATTCCCTTTAACCCAACCTGATTGGAATTTTGATTCAGCCGAAGGAAAGGAGCACTTTAAGGTCTGCACCAGGCTCTGTTGACAGGTCTCAAGGCAGCCCAGGGGCTCATAAATTTTACCAAGTTATGTGAGGTTAGACAGGTATCAGATGAGTTGCCTGCTGCCTTTCTAGAGTGGCTCATAGAGGCATTCCGCCAACATACAGCCTATGACCCCATCAGTGAGGAGCACAAAGCTATGTGATTATGGCTTTTATAGACCAGGCTAGTAGAGCTATCAGGAAAAAGCTTCAGAGGCTAGAGGGACTACAAGATAAGTCATTGAGAGATTTAGTGCAGATTGCTGAAAAAGTCTACCATAACAGGGAGACAGAGGAGGAGAAGGAACAGAAAGAGAAAGGAAGAAGATGAAAGGGAGATGAAAAAAGTAAACCAACAGAGAAGGAATTTACAGAGAATCTTAGCTACAGTAGTTAGGGAAAGCATAGAAGAGAGACTCCAAACAAAGAGAGACAGAAAACTCCTTGCAAAGGACCAGTGCACATGGGGAAATTTTCCTGAACATAACATCAATGGCTCATGCTCTAAGATCAAGAATCGACAAATGGAACCTCATAAAACTGCAAAGCTTCTGTAAGGCAAAAGACACGATGGTCATTAGGACAAAACAGCAACCAACAGATTGGGAAAATATCTTTACCAATCCTACATCTGATAGAGGGCTAATATCCAAAATATACAAAGATCTCAAGAAGTTAGACTTCAGAGAGCCAAATAACCCTATTAAAAATGGGGTATAAAGCCAAAAAATCATTCTCAGCTGAGGATTATCAAATGGCCAAAAAGCACCTAAAGAAATGTTCAACATCCTTAATCATCAGGGAAATGCAAATCAAAACAACCCTGAGATTCCACCTCACACCAGTGAGAATGGCTAAGATCAAAAACTCAGGTGACAGCAGATGCTGGCGAGGATGTGGAGAAAGAGGAACACTCCTCCATTGTTGGTGGGGTTGCAGACTGGTAAAACCATTCTGGAAATCAGTCTGGAGGTTCCTCACAAAATTGGACATTTCACTACCTGAGGATCCAGCTATACCTCTCTTGGGCATATACCCAAAAGATGCCCCAACATATAAAAAAGACACACGCTCCACTAAGTTCATAGCAGCCTTATTTATAATAGCCAGAAGCTGGAAAGAACCCAGATGCCCTTCAACAGGGGAATGAATTCAAAAAATGTGGTACATCTACACAATGGAGTACTACTCAGATATCAAAAACAATGACTTCATGAAATTCATAGGCAAATGGAATGAACTAGAAAATATCCTGAGTAAGGTAACTCAATCACAGAAAAACACAGTCTGTATGTACTCATTGATAGGTGAATATTAGCCAAAAATATCAAATTACCCAAGATGCAATTCACAGACCACAGAAAGCTCAAGAAGGATGACCAAAATGTGGATGCTCCCACTCCTTCTTGAAAGGGGAAAAAAATCCATAGGAGGGGATATGGAAGCAAAGTTTAGAGCAACGACTCAAGGAATGGCCATTCAGAGCCTGTATCACATGTGGCCCATATATACAGCCACCAAAACTAGATAAGATTGATGAAGCTAAAAAATGCAGGCTGAAAGGGACTGGATATAGATTTCTCCTGAGAGACACATCCAGCGCATGTCCAATACAGAAGTCAATGCTAGCAGCAAACCACTGAACTGAGAATGGGGAATTAGCAGAAGTATTAAAAACGGTGAATGAGCTTGCAACCCCATAAGAACAACAATGCCAACCAGCCAGAGCTTCCAGGGACTAAACCACTACTGAAAGACTATACGTGGACTGACCCAGGGCTCCAACCTCATAGGTAGCAGAAAATAGCCTTGTTGGGGCACCAGTGGAAGGGGAAGCCCTTGGTCCTGCCAAGGTTGGACCCCCAGTGCAGGGGAATGTGGGGGGGGTGTGGAATAAGGAGAATGTATAGGGGGAATACCCATATGGGGGAGAGGGAGGGGAGAGAATGGGGGCTTATGGACAGGAAACTGGGAAGGGGAATAATGTTTGAAATGTAAGTAAAGAAATATATCTAACAAAAAATTAAAAAGAAAACAAAATTGGGCTTTTGGTTAACATGAGATGAGCTGGCAGAGGCAATAGCAATTCCATTTTTTTTTTAGAATTTTTCTAGTGAAAGCTGCACCATCTGGAGATCTATGGAGTGCAAACACAGTTCTTTTAAGAATTTTTCATCTCTCCTTTAGAATTTTTTTCTAGTACGATATCTGACCTTCAGAAATCCCTTAGAGAGCTGTCACAGTTCTTTTAGAATGTTTCCTAGTGGCTATCTGAAGAGCAAACACAGATCTTTTAGATTTTTCCTTTTTTTTTTTTTTTTGGCCTTCTGATTTTGATTGGAAAAATTCAAGAATTACTTTTAGAATTTTTCTAACGGGATTTCTGCATTGAGTCAGAAGATGCAAGAATTTTTTTATAGTCGCTTTTCTGACTTTAGTCAGAAAACCCATGTGCTATCCGGAGAGCTTTGAGAATTTTTACTAGCAGAGAGAGCTGTACTGAGCAGAAAGCTAGCTGTCTCAACCAGAGTTTAGAATAGGAAAAAAAATAAGAGAGAGGTGGGGGTGGAGAGAGAGGAGTGGAGGACTCTGAAAAGCCGAAAGCTCTCAGAGCAGACTGTTAAGTCAAGAGCTATCTACAGAGAGCTGTCTAGGGAACCATCTTGAGTAGAACATAGCCATCAACTTGGACTCATGCCCCTTCTCTCAGGACCCTTCTCCAAGCTGAGGTCAGTCCTTGGCACACCTGCTACAGAGATTCCTCACCGGACAGCTCATTCAACCTGGAAACAGCATTTTTAGGCTAATAATACCAGATGAGGTCTATCCTCCACCTCAACCGAATAGAACAAGCTGCCCTCATCCTTAAATATAACTGGAACACCAGGCTTCAAACAATTGCCTTTCCTAACAACAGTTTTCCTCCTGGAGTAACCCTGAACCAGCCACTTGGAAACATATAAAATAAAAATGCAATTTAAATTTTTAATGATATATTGTCATTTTATGTGCATTGCCATTTAGCCCGGGTGTTATGTCTGTGAGAGTGTCAAACTCCTGGAACTGGAGTTGCTCGCAACTGTGAGCTACTGTCTGGGTGCTGAAAATTGAAGCTGCGTCCTCTAGAAAGCAGGGAGTACTCTGAGTTGCTGAGCCATCTCTCTAGTACCATAATCTAAAATTTTTTAAAGCACGGGTTTGCACAGCAAAAGCTTTGTTGCAAACTGACGCTTGTTCCAGGATGTTCTTTTGGCGCGTGTTCCAGCATTTCTAAACGCATTGCTCTCTGTCGACTCACAGATGAAATTTGAAGAACAATAAAGCCATGCTAGAGAAGAGTTGAATTTACATAATTTAACTGAGGTTAGGATGACCATCAACTTATGAAGTACCAATTTATGATTTTTCAATGCTTAAGTGATGGGAAAGAATGAATGCTTGGGAGAAATTCTCTTTTATTGTATACAGTACCAGTGACCTCAACTGCCAAGCATCTATTCAGAAATGTAGAAACTGATTTCAAACCACGTGTTGGAGCACACGTGTACAGTCGCAGCTATCAGGAAGCCAAAGCAGGAAGATCAGGAATACATGGCCAACCTGGACTGCAATCAGGCCTCTGCTAAGGAAAAAACCAAAATCGTTATAGTTTAATATAACCTATGAATTAAGAGATATTTAGTGCACAGCATAAAGCTAGTATATTGTACCTGATATAACCTCAGTGTAAGTAATCTGATGCACATAGAAAACCATTCAGATTTCAATATGATATTTGCACTTATACCCTTACAAGTCAGTACCCCTTCTGCTCCAATTTCAGATAACAGGTCCTGAGTCACCAGACCAGAGGTGCTGGGGCTGGCAGATTGTTCAAGTGGACCTCTACAGAAGCTTCACCCTAGTTGTTACTGGGATCCTATGAGTGCTACTGAGTGTAACTAACCCTGCGTCTATGACCTCGCACAGGTCATGGAGTGCTGAAGAGAACAAGGGGGCCACCCATAAACAGGAAATAGTAGGTGTTCAGGTTGGATGTCAGCGATGGGAGGTACCAAAGATTATCATTTTGAGCTTCCTTGACAACCCACCTGCCCAGGGCTGCAGAGTCCTGGGTCCCTCTGTGTCTTAGATATGATTTTATTGTTGTGAAGAGACACCATGACGATTTATAAAACAAAACATTTAATTGGAGCAGGCTTTCAGTTCATAGGTTTTGTTTATTAAAATCATGGGAAGCATGGCACTGTGCAAGAAGACATGGTGCTGGAGAGGAGCTGAGAGTTCTTTATCTCAATCCACAGACAGCAGGAAGAGAGAATGGCACTGGTCTGGCTTGAAACCCCAGTGGCATACTTCCCTCAACAAGGCCACACCTCTCAATAGAGTCATTCCCTATGAGCCTATTGGTACCATCTTTATTCAAACTACCACAAGATAGGACCACTAATCCACTTTCTCCTCCATTCACACTATTTCCACCCACATGGCTCAAAGTAAAATCTCTCAGCAAATTTGTGCCAGAATCACTACCCTAATCCACAACTGTCTCATTTACACACACACACACACACACACACACAGAGAGAGAGAGAGAGAGAGAGAGAGAGAGAGAGAGAGAGACAGACAGACAGACAGACAGACAGACAGACAGACAGACATAGGGATGGAGGGAGGAATGGAGGGATGGAGAGAGGGAGAGAGAGAGAGAGAGAGAGAGAGAGAGAGAGAGAGACATAGGGATGGAGGGAGGAATGGAGGGACAGAGGGAGGGAGAGAGAGAAATATACACATAATTAAAAATATTTTTTAGAGGTAGAAAAAAGTCTTTGGCTTTGCTATTCCTCACTGTATGTGCTATCAGTCTTTGTTTTCTTATGTATGTATGTATGTATGTATGTATGTATGTATGTATGTATGTTTGTATGTATGTAGACCCTTTTCTCTATCTGTTTATTTATTTTGAGTTTTGAGACAAAGTTCCTCTGTGTGAGAGAGCCCTGGCTGTGTTTTTTTTTTTTTGGTTCTTTTTTTCGGAGCTGGGGACCGAACCCAGGGCCTTGTGCTTCCTAGGTAAGCGCTCTACCACTGAGCTAAATCCCCAGCCCCGTGTTTTTTTTATGTATGTATGTATGTATGTATGTATGTATGTATGTATGTATGTATGTATTTAGGTCCTTTTTCTATCTATCTATCTATCTATCTATCTCTTTGTCTATCTATCTATTTATCTATTTATTTATTTTGGATTTTTGAGATAAATTTCCTCTGTATAACAGAACCCTGGCTGTCCTGGAACTTGCTTTGTAGACTAGGCTGGCCTAAATTCACAGAAATCTGCCAGCCTCTGCCTCCCAAGTGCTGGTGTAAAAGGCATGTGCTGCCACACTGCCTATGCTTTCTTTGTTTTTTGTTAATTTACTAATGACTTTTTTTTCCATGAGCACATTATACAAAGGTTAATTTATATGTATCCAGTGGAGGACTAAACTAGGGATGAATGTCTTTTCTACCACCCTGAAGCATCTTCCTTATATTTATTGGTGTACATTTCTCTGTCCATTTGTGACCCTTGTGTTTATTTCCTCTAAAAGAGTTATTGTTTACTCATGTGTATGCACGTGTGTATGTGCGTGTAGGTGCAGGTGCCTTTGTAGGCCAGAAGAGGGCGCCAGCTCCCCTGGTGCTGGAGTTACAGGAGCTGTAAGCATGGATGCAAGAACCAAACTGGTTTTCTGCAAGAACAGCAACACTCGTCCAGCTGAACCATCTGGGGCTGGAGAGTTGGTTCAGAGGCTAAGAGTGTTTGTAACTTTTGCAGAGGTCCTAGGTTCAGTTTCTAGCACCCACATGGTGTCTCCTACCAGTCAAACTCCAATCCCAGTAGATCCTCTTCTAACCTCAGTGAGCACAAGGTATGCATGTGATACATATGTACACACACAGGCAGGCAAAATACTAATACACATTTAAAAACTATCTTTCCACCCCCCATTTTCTTTTTCTTATGAGAAAACTCTATTCTCACACCGTAAGATATGTTTGGCTGTGACTTTTTAAAGCGCTCATGTTTTGTGTTTCATCTTTTAATGTATAGCCTGATTACTATACATTACATGGAAAACAGTGGCATGTGCACATTTCTAGGTAAATACTAGTTTGTCTATGAGCCATGTGTTAAGATAGATTGTGATTCCTACCACTGTTAAATACCTCCTCTGTTGTGAATGAATTTCTTGTTTACATAGGGATATACTGTTTTCCTTTCCTGTGGCTTCCTGTTGGTATTAGTCTACCTGTCTTATTCGGTTGTTCTTTTTCAGCTATCTGTCAATACTATAAGAGTGTGTGAGGGTGTGTCTCTGTGTGTCCCATTGCATACAATACATGGAGTCCACTGATCAAAGATTGTCATTCAAATGCCTGCCAATTACTTTTCCACCTCATTGTCTTGAGACAAGGTCTCTTCACTGATCCTCAAGTTCTACTGTCTGTCGAGCAAGCCCGTTATCCACCTATATCTACACCTCCCCCATCCTAGACATTACAAACATCTACAGTAATACTCAGCTTCTTCATGGGTGCTGCAGGAGTCTGCCCTCAAGTCCTCAGGCTTGCATAGCAAGCATGTTACCCACTGACCTATCTCCCTTGCCCAAGGATAATGTCTTTTTTTTGTAATTTTTTTCCTTTTTCTCCATTTTTATTAAATTGGGTATTTCTTATTTACTTACCAATTGTTATTCCCTTTCCTGGTTTCCAGGCCAACATCCCCCAACCCCTCCCTCTCCCCTTCTATATGGGTGTTCTCCTCCCCATCCTTCCCCCATTACTGCCCTCCCCCCAAGAATCACATTCACTGGGGGTTCAGTCTTGGCAGGACCAAGGGCTTCCCCTTCCACTAGTGCCCTTACTAGGCTATTCATTGCTACCTATGAGGTTGGAGCCCAGGGTCAGTCCATGTATAGTCTTTGGGTAGTGGCTTAGTCCCTGGAAGCTCTGGTTGCTTGGCATTGTTGTTCATATGGTGTCTCAAGCCCCTTCAAACTCTTCCAGTCCTTTCTCTGATTCCTTCAACAGGGGTCCCGTTCTCAGTTCAGTGGTTTGCTGCTGGCATTCGCCTCTGTATTTGCTGTATTCTGGCTGTGTCTCTCAGGAGCGATCTACATCTGCTTCCTGTTGGCCTGCACTTCTTTGCTTCACCATCTTATCTAGTTTGGTGGCTGTATATGTATGGGCCACATGTGGGGCAGGCTCTGAATGGGTGTTCCTTCAGTGTCTGTTCTAAACTTTGCCTCCCTAACCCCTCCCACGTGTATTCTTGATCCCCTTTTAAAGAAGGAGTGAAGCATTCACATTTTGGTCATCCTTCTTGAGTTTCATGCACATTTGAGTTTCTGTACATTTAAGGTAATTCAAGCATTTGGGCTAATATCCACTTACCAATGCGTGCATACCATGTGTGTTTTTCTGTGATTGGGTTACCTCACTCCGGATGATATTTTCCAGTTCCATCCATTTGCCTATGAATTTCATAAAGTCATTGTTTTTGATAGCTGAGTAGTATTCCATTGTGTAGATGTACTACATTTTCTGTATCCATTCCTCTGTTGAAGGGCATCTGGGTTCTTTCCGGCTTCTGGCTATTGTAAATAAGGTTGTTATGAACATAGTGGAGCACGTGTCTTTGTTATATGTTGGGGCATCTTTTGGGTATATGCCCAAGAGAGGAATAGCTGGATCCTCAGGTAGTTCAATGTCCAATTTTATGAGGAACCTCCAGACTGATTTCCAGAATCAGTCTGCACTCCCACCAAAAATGGGGGAGTGTTCCCCTTTCTGCACATCCTCACCACCATCTGCTGGCACCAGAGTTTTTGATCTTAGCCATTTTCACTGGTGTGAGGTGGAATCCCAGGGTTGTTTTTATTTGCATTTCCCTTATGACTAAAGATGTTGAACATTTCTTTAGGTGTTTCTCAGCCATTTGGCATTCCTCAGCTGTGAATTCTTTGTGTGGCTCTGAGCCCCATTTTTAATAGGGTTATTTGTCTCCCTAAGGTCTAACTTCTTGAGTTCTTTGTATATTTTGGATATAAGCCCTCTATCTGGTGTAGGATTGGTAAAGATCTTTTCCCAATCTGTTGGTTGCCGTTTTGTCCTAACAACAGTGTCCTTTGCCATACAGAAGCTTTGCAGTTTTATGAGATCCCATTTGTCGATTCTTGATCTTAGAGCATAAACCATTGGTGTTCTGTTCAGGAAATTTTCTCCAGTGCCCATGTGTTTGAGATTCTTCCCCACCTTTTCTTCTATTAGTTTGAGTGTATCTGGTTTGATGTGGAGGTCCTTGATCCACTTGGACTTAAGCTTTGTACAGGGTGATAAGCATGGATCAATCTGCATTCTTCTACATGCTGACTTCCAGTTGAACTAGCACCATTTGCTGAAAATGCTATCTTTTTTCCATTGGATGGTTTTGGCTCCTTTGTCAAAAATCAAGTGACCATAGGTGTGTGGGTTCATTTCTGGGTCTGAAGACCCAGAAATGTCTTAACCAGAAGATTTGCAATTTCTTTATTATAATAGACAATCTAATAGTTTTTTCCAAATACAGTAAATATTTTCGACATTTATTATACATAATAGATTTGATAAAGTTTTCATGTTTTATATTAGTATATACTAGTAATACCAATAATAGGTTTCATAATGATGTGTATACCCTATTCAGTCCCACAGTCTTCTTTCCTGGTTTCTCTCATTGTAACGTTCACCTTCCTCTTCTATTTTCATATTTTTTTAATGTGGAGTCTGCAAATGATACAAATGAGGTAGAAAGCTGTTTGAGGCTCACTTATTTCACTTCATATAATAGACTTTAATTCATTTTTAACATTTCATCTTGATGTCCAAATAATATTACATTTTATATATATTTCCTTTATTCATTCTTTCCTTTTTTATTAGCGGTTGAACCCAACTCTCTATATGTGAATAAGTGCTTTACCCAGCTGCATGCTGAAACCCAAAGATGTGTTTTGTTAGACCAGCCAGATGTGTTTTTTCTCATCCCACTCCCCTACTTGACTTTCAAGACAGGATTTCTCTGTGTAGTGCTGGCTGTTCTAGAACTCACTCTGGGTTGGGGATTTAGCTCAGTGGTAGAGTGCTTGCCTAGCAAGCGCAAGGCCCTGGGTTCGGTCCCCAGCTCTGAAAAAAAATTAAAAAAAAAAAAAACAGAACTCACTCTGTAGAGCAGGCTGGCCTTGAACTCACAGAAATCTGCCTACCTCTGCCTCCTGAGTGATGGCATCTAAGGCATGCACCATCACCTCCCAGCCAGCAAAGGTATTTTTGGAGAATGATAGAATTATATAAATATATGAAGGGAGCTGTGTTAGAGAGTTCAATGTCAACTTGATACAAGGTATCATCATCCGAGAGAAGGGAATCTCAATTAAGAAAATGCTTCCATAAGACTGACTTGTAGGCAGGCTCATTCAGCATTTTCTTAATTATTAATTGATAAGGAAGGTCCAGCCTATTATGGGTGATGCCATCACTGGGCTTATGGTCCTGGGTTCTGTAAGAAAATAAGCTGAGCAAGCCAGTAAGAAGCACTCCTCCATAGTCTCTGCATCAGCTCCATCCTCCAGGAATCAGCCCTGCTTGAGTTCCTGTCCTGACTTCCTTCAATGATGTCCAAGAGTAATATGAAAGTATAGGCTAAACAAACCCTACAAACTCTTCCCCAACTTCCTTTTTGGTCATGATGTTTCACTGCAGTGATAGTAACCCTAGAACAGAGACAATATATTGGGAAAACAGACTTCTTTTTTCCTCCTCCTCCTCCTCCTGTTCCTCCTCCTCCTGTCCTTCCTCCTCCTCCTCATCTTCTTCTGGTTTTTTGGAGACAGGGTTCCTCTGGCTGTCCTGAGGATAGACAGTGTAGCACTGGTTATCTTGGAACTCTCTCTGTAGACAAGACTGGCTCCAAACTAAAAGATCCTCCTGTTTTTATCTCCTGAGTGCTGAGATTAAAGATGTGTACCACCACTGCCCAGCCATTGAGCTCTTTCTTCTAATTTGGAATTTGACATTTTAAAACCTTTAATGCTTTCCTATTAGCCTACAAATGATCTTTCATATCTTTTAAATGTGTAAGGTAAGCTTTGCTAAAACACTTGACGTAAAGGCTTCCAAAAGTTGCCTCTTTATACAGTCTCACATGATACGCTTGCTATTTCACATATCAATTGTCTCAAGAGAAGTTAAATATTATCTGAATTAATCATCCAGAGTTCATTTGGGGTTTGATCAGGTAGGCTTCCTCTGGTGAACATGTCAGAAATTTTAAAATATTCAGAGAAATTATGAGTTAAATAAAAGTATATTATTGTGATTACTGTGCTTCCTCTTCATGCATGGCTATATTGTCTGTCCCAATAATAATCCCCACATACTGATAAAGATTAACATTTTCTAATATTTAATTTATGCATATGCATGTGCCTGTTTCTGTACATACTATGCGCATACAGGTGCTCGAAAGGCCAGAAAAGGATATCAGATACCCTGGATCTAGAATTGCTGTTGACTCTGGGCCACCTAATGTAAGTTCTGAGAATTAAACTCAGGTCTTCTTTAAGAACAGGAAGTTTTCTCAACGTTTGAGCCACCTCTCTAGTCTCCTGAAATTAATTCCTAAGAATTTATAATCACAGATGTGTCAGGATAGCTGCTATCAATGCTATTCCGTGTCCTAAATTGTAACAATATGTCTGTTAAAAAACTCAATAAATCCACTTTATATTGGGGTGACTCTGCAGACTAATGTGTGGTTCCATTTTATTGTTTCTTCTCAGATAATTGAAGCTTAGTGTAAGAATTTTGGCAGGGTTCAGTGGGGTTACCAGTAAGGACGGAAAGTGTGTAGTTGGCAAGTCATAAAGTGAAGACCTTGAGAACGCAACATGATGTTAACTTCTTCTTAATTGATAATAGGTCACCAAGGCTGATCTAACTCCTTCCGGAAATATGCTTTAGGAACATGCAACATATTTCAAATGTGAACTATGTTGAGGATGTGGCTGCAAACCTCAGACTGAGAGAGTGGGCACTGCTAAATCCTTCCCAAGAGAAGCTCCATAGTGATGTGGTACAGAAAAACTTCAGTAACGTGGCTGCTCTTGGTAAGAATGAGATCTTCACGGGGTGGAACTAATGATGAAACTAGTATTTATTCTCCTTCAGTATACTTTTATGATGTTTAAAGTAAAAAATACCTGTTCATGTTATGAGATGACATGTTACGTCATGAGGGACTTATTACATTTTCCCCCAAGATTTCTATAATTTTGGAGAATAAACTGAACAGATTCCAGTTATTCCTCACAAAAACAACTATTTATTGGTTATTGTATTTGTTTATATTTCAAATGTTATCTCCCTTCCCAGTTTCCCCTCCACCAACCCCCTACCCCATCTCCCCACCCCCTGCTTATATGAAGGTGCTCCCCACCCACCCACCCATTCCTGATTCACTACCCTAGCATTCGCCCACATTGGGGCATCAAGACTACACAGGACCAGGGGCCTCTCCCCCGACTAATGTCCAACAAAGCCATCCTCTACTACATACGCAGCTGGAGCCATGGGTATTCTTTAGTTGATGGTCTAGTCCCTGGGAGCTTTGGGGTGGGGGTGGGGTCTGGTTGGTTGATATAGTTGTTCTTCTTATGGGGTTGCAAAACCCTTCAGCACCTTCAGTCTGTGCCTCAACTCCTCCATTGGTGTCCCCGTGCTCAGTCTGATGGTTGGCTTCAAGCAGAGCCTCTCAAGGGACCACTATACCAGGCTCCTGTCAGCAACTGTTTCTTGGCATCAGTAATAGTGACCGGGTTTGGTGTCTGCAGATGGGATATATCCCTAGGTAGGGCAATCTTTAGATGGCCTTTCCTTCAGTCTCTACTCCACTCTTTGTCCCTGTGTTTCCTTTAGTCAGGAGATGGGTGGGTGGCTCCATCCTTCAACCATGGGCCTTGTCTAGCCCCTGGATATGGTCTATACAGATTCTCTCCCTACTAATGTTCAGCTAATGTCATCCCCATTGGGTCCCTGGAGTCTCTTGCTCTCCTGGCATCTGGGACTTTCTAGTGACTACCTCCAGTTCCCCATCTTCGCTGTTACACACCTCCATTCAACTTCCTGACCCTCTGTAACTCTCCCCTTCTCCCATATCTGATCCTGACATCCTTTTTCCCTTGACCTCCTCTCTCCCTCCCAGGTCCTTCCCTCCCTCTACCTGCTGTGATTATTTTGTTCCTCCTAAGTAGGACTGAAGCATCCACATTTTGGTCTTCCTTCTTCTTGAGCTTCATATTGTCTGGGAGTTGTATCCTGGATATTTCAAGCTTTTTGCCTAAAATCCACTTATTAGTGAGTACATACCATGTGTGTTCTTTTGTGAATGGGTTACCTCACTCAGGATGATATTTTTCTAGTTCCATCCATTTGCCTAAGAATTTCAAGTAGTCATTGTTTTTAATAGCTGAGTAGTACTTCATTGTGTAAATGTACCACATTTTCTGTATCCTTTCCTCTATTGAGGGACATCTGGGTCTTTTCCAGGTTCTGACTATTATAAATAAGGCTGCTATGAACATAGTGGAGCAAGTGTCCTTGTCATATGTTGGAGCATCTGTTGAGTATTTGCCCAGAAGAGGTATACTGGATCCTAAGTTAGTACTATGTCCAATTTTCTGAAGAATCTCCAAACTGATTTCCAGAGATATTGCAATCCCACCGAAAATGGAGGAGTGATCCTCTTTCTCCACATCCTTGCCAACATCTACTGTCACCTAAGTTTTTGATCTTAGCCATTCTGACTGGTATGAGGTGGAATCTCAGGGTTGTTTTGATTTGCATTTCCCTGATGACTAAAGATGTTGAACATTTCTTTAGGTGCTTCTCTGCTGCTTGAGATTCCTTAGTTGAGAACTCTCTGTTTAGCTCTGTACCCTGTTTTTAATAGGGTTGTTTCTCTGAAGTCTAACTTCTTGAGTTCTTTGTACATATTGGATAATAGCCCTCTATTAGGTGTAAGGTTGGTAAAGATCTTTTCTCAATCTGTTGGTTACTGTTTTATCTTATTGACAGTGAGTGTCCTTTCCCTCACAGAAGGTTTTCAATTTTAAGAGCTACCATTTGTCAATTCTTGATCATAGAGCATATGCTATTGGTGTTCTCTTCAGGAAATTTCCCCCTGTGCCAATGTGTTTGAGGCTCTTTCCCACTTTCTCTTCTATTAGATTCAGTGTATCTGGTTTTATGTGGAGGTTCTTGATCCACTTGGACATGAGCTTTGTACAAGAAGGTAATAATGAATTGATTTGCATTCTTCTGCATACTGACCTCCAGTTGGAACAGCACCATTTGTTAAATATGCTATCCTTTTCCCACTGGATGGTTTTGGCTTCTTTGTCAAAGATTAGGTGTGCAGGTTTAGTTCTGGATCTTCATTTCTACTCCATTGATCTACCAGCCTGTCTTTGTACCAATACCATGCTTTTTTTTAATATCACTATTGCTCTGTAGTACAGCTTGAGGTCAGGGATGGTGAACTTCTCCCAGAAATTCTCCTACTCTTGAGAATAGTTTTCACTCTCCTGGGTTTTTTGTTATTCCAAATGAATTTGAAAATTACTCTTCTAATCTCTGTGAAGAATTGAGTTGGAATTTTGATGGGAATTGCATTAATAAAAGCATGTGCTTTTAAATTTTCAAAATTACTTTTATTTCTTGTGTATATATGTATGTATTCTGGTGCTATGACATTAGCAGAAGACAACTTTCAGGAATTGGTTCTTCCTTTCATCACAGGACTCAGTTCACCAACAAGTGCCTTTCCCCACTAAGCCACCTCATCAGTCTTAAGATGCTTTCATTTTTAGGGGCTGGAGAGATGACTCAATGCTTAACAGTATTTGTTTCTTTTCCGAAGAGCCAGAGCTCAATTCCTAGCACCCACATAGTGACTTAAAACCATCTGTGACCAGTTGCAGAAGATCCGATGCACACTTTTGGCCTCCACAGGTATTGTATGCATATGGTGCACAAATATACACATAGCAAAACTCCCATACACATAATATTTGAGTTGTTTTAGAAGAGAAACAATAAATAAATGGGAGTGATAAACACATTTATAATTCTCAGAACATTTCCATCGGGTTTTACAATTTCTAGAGAATTCTGTGCAAATTATATCACATTTTTAAAACTGCTTATTTCTAGAAGTGGACTGCATGAAGAAACCTCACAGGATTTTGAAGGTACTTATTATAACCGAGTTGTCTTTTCCCATTCCCAAAAGACTTTGATCCAGTGTGTATTCAAACGTATGGTCCAGTAGAAGACTTCTGTACACTATTGTAGTCAGCAGTTCCATTCATAGTGTGGGATTAAAAAGGTTTTCTTTAATGTATTACATTTATTTATTTATTATTTTATTTATATGTGGGGGGGGGTTGCACAGTGCAAGTGTGGAGGTCAGAGACGACCTGCAAGAGTTGGTTCTTTCCTTCTCCTGTATGGGTCCTGGGAAAGAATTCATGTCATCACTCTTGGTGGCAAAAACCTTACTCACTGACTCATCCCATCATCCCCATTCTTTTAAACTTCTGAAATGAAATAACTAGAGATGTCCCTCCACAGGTCACATGACACCATTTCCCTCATTACCCAATAGCATGTTTGCCAGAATGGACTTGTGATAACTGAAACTTCCCACACTCTATACCAAAAGACACCTTCAAGTGTGGACACTTATACATTTTTGAAAGAAATCACGGCAAGACGATATGCCACACTTGCTTGTGCCCATATGATTTTTCTCCGTGGAAGTTTAGTCAGTCAAGACTCAAAATGGATAAAAGGCTTTCTCACATAGTTTGCATCATAGAGGGAGTTTCCATCATAGACAAATCATTTCATGACAAAGGAAACTGTGAGTAGTAAGTTTGCCCATATTGATGGTATTCACAAGGCATAGAAAGTTTCTGATGCTAAAACAAAATATGGACAAAGACAACTTACAAGCATGCTCATTTTTTCTTGGTTTGAAGGAGAACAGTTCACCGTAGCAGGGAAGGCTTGAGGATAAATGCTGGTAATCTGACAGTTTTGTCCTTTCTCCAGTTTTATTCAGTCTGGGCCCCAGCTCTGAGATAGCACAATGAAATCCAAAATGGATCTTCCTTCACCAGGTAAACCTCCCTGCATATGCCTCAGAGGCTTTTCAATAAGTGATTCTCTTAGGTGATTACAGATCCAGCCAACCTGACAATAAAAATTCATAACAAGTCTACTTCTTGTCAAACTGACACTCAGAAGCACCCTGTTTAATTATAAGGTTCTATCCCTGGCCCTAAAAGATTTGTGGCCACCTCATAAAGCAAAAATAATCCATTCTAACTTCAAAAGTTCCCAGCGTCTTAGTACCTTAAACACTTAAAGTGTCAAAGTCTCTTCTGAGATGGAAGGCAATCTTGGAACTGTGAGCCCTTAGGGAAAAGAAGTTATAAAACTTAAGATACAATGATATACAGTAAACATTTACATTCCAGGGGTTGGGGGTTTAGCTCAGTGGTAGAGCGCTTGCCTAGGAAGCGCAGGGCCCTGGGTTCGGTCCCCAGCTCCGAAAAAAAAAAAAAAGAACTAAACATTTACATTCCAAATTGGGAAACTGGGAACACAGCATAGACAGATTGTGCCTAAAGCAAAACCAAAACCTAGAAGAACAATCACCAAATCCTGAAGATCTGTGTCAGCACCTAGGGCTATTGGTGATATCATCTGAGATTCATTAGCCTTGCACACACACCCACTCCTCCGTTTCTGTTACTGGTTGTACTTCCTGACTCCTCGGCAGACCAGCTATGGTCCTGATGACTCCTAGAGTCTTCACTGCCACTCAGGGCTCATGGTCACAGCTTCCCAGCAACGATAATGAGGCCTCATTTTGGGTCATTTGAATGTGCTATACATCACCTTCCTTGTAAAGAATCAAACTGTAATGCGTATCAGCTGGGTTTAGTGGACCTTAAACAAGCCTCCACAACTAAGGACTTGCATTTTACATACATGCAAAACACTATATGAAGGATTATTTCACATTCTGCTGCTAGCTTAACATGTGGGCTGGCCCGCTTCTAGCAGAACTATAACAGCCTGTGTGTCTTGGTGGTTGAACCAGAAAAAATGTTTCACTTCAGTCTCTCTTTTCACATAACCTCCTATATTTACAATTTGGAGTCTTCAATGAGTCAGTGTGTCCTCCATATATCCTTCCTATTGTCCCAATGTAAAATTCATGGTTTATTCTTAATTATGCTAATCTTTTTAACAATGACTGTGCCCTCCACCACCATGAATTCCGTTTCTGCAACAGTAACCCTGCTTACATAGTTTTCTCCACAAACTGTACATTTTTCATCTCTGTCTCTATCTGTCTCTGTCTGTCTCTGTCTCTCTGTTTCTCTCTCTCTCTCTCTTTCTATCTGTCTCTGTCTGTCTCTGTCTCTCTGTTTCTCTCTCTCTCTCTCTCTCTCTCTCTCTCTCTCTCTCTCTCTCTCTCTCTCTCTCTCTCCCCCCTGCCCCCGTCTCTCTGCAAGCCCAGGTAAGAGTGATGAGCAATGACCATGACACACTGAATTCAAATTTCCTTGGTCCAATAAAATATGTCCTTTAATTCAACCTCACACAAATTCTTAGGACGTGAGCAGAAGTCTGGTCTAGTCCCTGATAGATAACCCATTCCTTTCTGAAACCTAATAGGCAGAGTCTTTATGTTATGGATTTCTATGAGCTTCCATACTCTGACCAAATTAACATCTAAGCTGTTCACATCATTGTAGGGCTTCTCTAGCTCACAGAGTCACACTTCTTTTGTACAGGGTGAATTTGTTCATGTCTTTGCAAGGAACTGCACTGCAAGAAGGATTTCCCACATTGCTCGCATCTACACGGTTTCTCTCCCCTGTGAATCTTTTCGTGGTACCAAAGTGAACTGTGGTAAGTAAAGGCCTTGCCACATTGCTTGCGTACATATGGTTTCTCTCCACTATGAACCCTCTCATGGTCCCGAAGGGAACTGTGGAGAGTAAAGGCTTTACCACACTGACTACACACAAAAGCTTTAACTGTAGTATGTGTTTGCTCATATCTCTGAACCTGATTCATAGAAGGAAAACCTTTCCCACACTGCCTACATACATTTCTCGCCATTGTGAATCCTTGCATGACGTTGAAGGGAACTGGAAAAGGTGAAGGCTTGCCCAAATGGCTTACATACGTAAGGTTTCTCTCCATTGTGAGTTCTTTCATGGTGCTGAAGAGAACTGTAAAAAGTAAATACTTTTCCACATTGCTTACACACACAAGGTTTCTCTCCATTATGAATCTTTTCGTGGTACTGAAGGTAACTGTTTTTAGAGAAAGTTTTCCCACATTGTTTACACACATAAGTTTTTATTCCAGTATAAGTTTGTTCATGCCTTTGAACCTCACCAGAGCATGAAAAGAGTTTCCCACAATGCTTACATTCACAGGACTTCTCCCTACTATGAATTTGTTCATGTCTCTGTAAGGATCTGCACAACATGAAGCTTTTTCCACACAGTTTGCATGCATAAGGTTTCTCTCCAGTGTGGGTTCTTTGATGGTGATAAAGAGAATTCTGTGTTCTGAAGGCTTTACCACATGGCTTACATACATAGGGTCTCTCTCCATTATGAGTTCTTTCATGGTGATGAAGGGAATTGTATGTAGTAAAGGCTTTACCACATTGTTCACATATATAGGGCTTTTCTTCACTGTGAATCCTTTCATGGCATCTCAAGTAATTGGAATGAGTGAAGGCTTTCCCACAGTGCTTACAATCATAGGGTTTCTCTCCACTGTGGATCCTTTCATGATACTGAAGAACAATGTGAACATAAAAGGCTTTACCACATTGTTTACAATCATAAGGCTTCTGTCCGCTGTGAACTCGTTCATGTCTTTGCAGGTGTCTGTACAAGATGAAGGATTTTCCGCACTGCTTACGTTCATACGGTTTTCTCCTCTGTGAATTTTCTCATGGCATCGGAGGGACTTCAGTTTGGGTTTTCATGTGCCTCCGAAGGGGAAAACTCAAGCCGTTTCTACAGTCTTTACATTCATAGAGTGGCTTTGCATATTTCTGATACTCATAGGGTTTGTGTCCATTTTGAACCCTGATAGTCTTAAAATTCTTCTAAACTCTTACCCACCCAATCTATTTCTATTCCCATAAACAGCCTAGTGCAATCAAATACCCTGCCTTTTTAGATGATGTCTCTTTTTCAAACCTAAATCCACACCACAGCACACATATTTTCTAGATTATCAATTTTTGCCTAAAAATATGAATAGTTTAACTGATTAGTACCAAATAATATTTTTTTGAGGGAGTCAAGGGGTGAGACAGGTAAGCAGACTGGCCTGTCTACTTCAGGATGACTTTGTGACAATGCTCCTGCCTCAAATTACACGCATTTTCTAACACATAAGGTTTGGAAAACTTGTTAAGGAGACTTTCCTGCAGTTTCCGTGCTTCTAAGACTGTGATATTGACCCATCCTCTGCTGTGTGAGCCAGCACACAGTGCCTTCGTTTATTGTCAACCTGAGAACAAGCTGATCTCCAGTGACAACACTAGAGTCTAATTTTGCTTCCCTTTTTTGGTGTTTCCTAAAAGTAGAGACTTTAACTGCCTAACTCTTGACATGCCATGCCTAAAGACCTTGAGAACTACTATTTCAATATGTTCAGACAAAGTTGGGCATTACCTTAGTCAGTATTTTTTTTTAAAGAGCAACGTGTAGGGGCTGGAGAGAGAATTCCAGTGATTAAGAATACTGTCTGCTGCCTGCCCCACATGTGGCCCATACATATACAGCCACCCAATTAGACAAGATGGATGAAGCAAAGAAGTGCAGGCTGACAGGATGGGGAGGGGAACACCCATATAGAAGGGGAGGGGGCACGTGTCAGAGGACTTTTGAGGGGAAGTCAATTCTCTCTTATCACATGGATTCCTGGGACTGAACTTGTAAGTCATCAAGCTTGTCAGTAAGCACCTTTACCCACTTAGCTATCTCACTGTCCCCACCAACTCTCTCTCTATCTATCTATCTATCTATCTATCTATCTATCTGTGTGTGTGTGTGTGTGTGTGTGTGTGTGTGAGAGAGAGAGAGAGAGAGAGAGAGAGAGAGAGAGAGAGAGAGAGAGTCAAAGAACGACTTCAGATATTCACCTTCTACCTTGTTTCCAGGTTAGCTAGCTCAACAGCTCCAGAGTATTCTGTCTTCACCGTTCACCTTTCCACAGGAACACTAGAGTTACAAGTGTACACTACCACACTTGCCTTTTCCACAAGTTCAGGGAACTCATATTTAGATCCTTACACTTACAATGGCAAGTGCCTTATGCACAGAGCCATCTCCTCCACCCTAGGCACTTAGGTTAAAAAGAGAAAATATCTATTGTTTAAAGATTTCAATAAAACTGAATCTCAGATTCAGGGTTTATAAATATTGGAGGAAGAAAGATCATAAGACAAACAGAGATTACTGCTTAACAAGTAAATCTGCCAAGCACGGTAGCCAACTCTTATAACACTAGTACTCAGGAGAACTGCCACAAGATTGAGGGTAAATTGATCCAGAAATCGAATTAATTTCCCCTACTTCTGAGATTCTTGTTTCCAGTAATATTCTGAAGACTGAACCCTAAAATTCCATTTGAAGTCACCAGTCGGCCAGGAAAAAGAGACATCTTGGTGGTGGTGGTGTTCTTATATCCGTCAGAGGCAGAGCAGATGGCTGTCTTTGTTCATCATAGTTTGAAGCCTGGCTTGGTGGCCAAAGCTGTCATATGCCTAGGACTCACAAAAAATAAAATAAAATCATATCCAGGCAGCAAAGCAGAAGAGGAGGAAGACAGACAAAAGTCCTGCAGACTGCCACACCACCCACATACCTGCCCTCCAGAACACCACACAGGCAAGCCACAGGAACCCGATTGTGACCATGGAACATGGATGGACGAGGTCACCCAGGAGCCTGGCAGCTGCATGGACAGCTTGCAGCAGGAAACACCGCAATGTGTGAATCTGTGTTGGTCATGTGGGAGAAAAAGAGAAATGGTGCAGCTTGAGCATTATGAAGAGAGGTGGAACTGGAGATTCTAGGTGTTGAAGAGTAGCCTGCTGCTGCTGCTGCTGTTGTTGTTGTTGTTGTTGTTGTTGCTATGACTGTGCCATTCTAAAACATGAATTGTAGAGATGGCAATATCATGTTGTAATGTTTAAAGGTTACACTGTGTGCCCAAAACACACTGTGCTGGCCAAGGCCTGGTACTCCTTTTAATGTGGTCAATTTTTCTTGTCCTTTGAGATTGTTTGCCTCCCTTAATATGTAAGAGTTTAGAATGCAGAACCATTCCTACCTGTCTTCTCAATACCAGCATCTAACTAGTGATAACCCACAAGTATCCAAAAAAGATAATTTCTGTTAGAAGTAAACAGTAAGGTCACAGGATATATGCAAAGATTTCTCCCAACCTCAGCACAACTTTCCTCTAGAAAGCGACACAGGGGCCAATATTCACTCCAAAAAAAACTTGGTTGCTACGGGTAGCCTGGGCCCTCATTGTTTGACAACTCTAAAAATCAGGGCTAAAAATGAACAGAAAGTTTATATTGAGGTTATGATATGCCATAAAACTTTCAAGACAAATTCTCAAGCAAAGACATTTTGATAAGATGTCTGTAGTTGGGGCTGGGGAGATGGCTCAACATTTAAGGGTACTGGAAGTTCTTCCAGAAGACCTACACAGTGGCTCACAGCTATCTATGGCTCTGGTTGCCTGGGATCCAATGCCCTCTCTGGCCTCCACTGGCACCACATAGTCACATAATACAAACAACACAAGTGCAGGCAAAACATCTATACATAAAAATAAAAGTAAAGAAATATGGTTGTGGTTAAAGAAAGTAAGATACCAAGGATGTTTTCCATAAGCACATCAGGTCTGCTTTCCAAACATGTGAGGAAAAAGGGGGCTTTTTAAAACTGTTTCATGGCTACGGTCCAGACACTGCTGGGATCTGAAGGGACCAAGTCAAACAGTTCCCTGCACCCAAATCCCGTGGCAGGGAGAGTTAGAACTTCAGAGGGGCAGACATGCCTGGGAAGCCAGAGGAGACTACTCTCTTCCCACATTTCTGAGCCTAGAGGAAAACGCCTAGTGCCATCTGGGCCCCCTGTGCACAGAGTCCCAAGTGAAAGTGGGGCAGGCCCTTCTGGTTGCTGCCCTCACAGAGAGCTGAAACCCAGATCTGAGAAGCAACTCCAGGCCTGAGACCAGAGGCAAGACCAACTTTTCTTCTCCAAGTAACCTTCCTGGTGGACTCAGTACACACACACACACACACACACAGGAACACCTGAAGACCAGTAGACAGGAATGACCATAAGCCTGAAAGTAGAACACTCTGTTCCCATAACTGGCTGAAAGAGAACAGGAAAACAGGTCTACAGCACTCCTGACACATAGTCATATAGGACAGCGTAACCACTGTCAGAAATAGCAGAACAAGGTGACACCAGAGAAAAGGTGATGGCAAGAGACAAGCACAGGAACCCAAGCAACAGAAACCAAGACTCCATGGCATTATCGGAGACCAATTCTCCCAACAAAGCAAACACTGAATATCCAAATACACCAGAAAAGCAAGATCTAGATTTAAAATAACATTTAATCATGATGATGGAGGACTTAAAGAAAGACATAAAGAAATCCCTTAGAGAAATGCAGGAAAACACAAATAAACAAGCAGAAGCCTATAAAGAGGAAATGGAAAAATTCCTGAAAGAATTACAGGAAAACACAATGAAACAGGTGAAGGAATTAAAAATGGAAATAGAAGCAATAAAGAAAGCACAAAGGGAGACAACGTTGAATATAGAAAACCAAAGGAAGAGGCAAGGAGCCGTAGATACAAGCATCACCAACAGAATGCAAGAGATAGAAGACAGAATCTCAGGAGCAGAAGATTCTATAGAAATCATCGACACAACTGTCAAAGATAATGTAAAGCAGAAAAAGCTACTGGTCCAAAACATACAGGAAATCCAGGACTCAATGAGAATATCAAACCTAAGCATAATAGGTATAGAAGAGAGTGAAGACTCCCAACTCAAAGGACCAGTAAATACCTTCAACAAAATCATAGAAGAAAACTTCCCTAACCTAAAGAAAGAGATGCCCATAAGCATACAAGAAGCCTACAGAACTCCAAATAGATTGGACCAGAAAAGAAACTCCTCCCGTCACATAATAGTCAAAACACCAAATGCAAAAAGTAAAGAATATTAAAAGCAGTAAGGGAAAAAGGTCAAGTAACATATAAAGACAGACTTATCAGAATCACACCAGACTTCTCGCCAGAGACTATGAAAGTCAGAAGATCCTGGACAGATGTCATACAGACCCTAAGAGAACACAAATGCCAGACCAGTTACTGTATCCAGCAAAGCTCTCAATTAACATAAATGGAGAAACCAAGATATTCCATGACAAAATCAAATTTGCACAATATCTTTCTACAAATCCAGCCCTACAAAGGATAATAAATAGTAAAGCCCAACACAAGGAGGCAAGCTACACCTTACAAAGAAAGAAACTAATCGTTTTGCAACAAAACAAAGAGAAGACAAGCACAAACATAATCTCACATCCAAACACGAATATAACAGGAAGCAACAATCACTATTCCTTAATATCTCTCAACATCAATAGACTCAATTCTCCAATAAAAAGACACAGATTGACAAACTGGATACGCAATGAGGACCCAACATTTTGCTGCCTACAGGAAACACACCTCACAGACAAAGACAGACACTACCTCAGAGGCTGGAAAACAAATTTCCAAGCAAATGGTCTGAAGAAGGAAGCTGGAGTAACCATTCTAATATTGAATAAAATCACTTTTCAACCAAAAGTCATCAAAAAAGATAAGAAAGGACACTTCATATTCATCAAAGGAAAAATCCACCAAGATGAACTCTCAATTCTAAATATTTATGTTCCAAATACAAGGGCAACTACATACATAAAAGAAACCTTACTAAAGCTCAAAACACACATTGCACCTCACACAATAATAGTAGGAGATTTCAACACCCCACTCTCATCAATGGACAGGTCATGGAAACAGAAATTAAACAGAGACATAGACAGACTAAGAGAAATCATGAACCAAATGAACATAACAGATATTTATAGAACATTCTATCCCAAAACAAAAGAATATACATTCTTCTCACCACCTAATGGTACTTTCTCCAAAATTGACCATATAATTGGTCATAAAACAGGCCTCAACATTTAATGGAAAGATAGAAATAATCCCATGTGTCCTATCAGACCACCATGGGCTGGTCTTCAACAACAATAAGGGAAGAACGCCCACATATACAGGGAAATTGAACAATGCTCTACTCAATGATAACCTGGTCAAGGAAGAAATAAAGAAAGAAATTAAAGACTTCTTAGAATTTAATGAAAATGAAGGTACAACATACCCAAACTTATGGGACACAAGAAAGCTGTGCTAAGAGGAAAACGCATAGCTCTGAGTGCCTGCAGAAGGAAACAGGAGAGAGCACACATCAGCAGCTTGACAGCACATCTAAAAGCTCTAGAACAAAAAGAAGCAAATAAACCCAGGAGGAGTAGAAGGCAGGAAATAATCAAACTCAGAGCTGAAATCAACCAAGTAGAAACAAAAAGGACTATACAAAGAATCAACAGAACCAAAAGCTGTTTCTTTGAAAAAATCAACAAGATAGATAAACCCTTATCCAGACTAACGAGAGGACACAGAGAGTATGTTCAAATTAACAAAACCAACAATGAAAAGGGAAACATAACAACAGAATCAGAGGAGATTAAAGAAATCATCAGATCTTACTACAAGCCTATATTCAAAAAAACTTGAAAATCAGGAGGAAATGGACAATTTCCTAGACAAATACCAGGTACTGAAGTTAAACCAGGAACAGATAAACCACTTAAATAACCTTATAACTTCTAAAGAAATAGAAGCAATCATTAAAAGTCTCCCAACCAAAAAGAGCCCAGGTCCAGATGGGTTCAGTGCAGAATTCTATCAGACCTTCATAGAGGACCTCATACCTATACTATCCAAACTATTCCACAAAATTGAAACAGATGGAGCTCTACTGAATTCCTTCTATGAAACCACAATTATTCTTATACCTAAACCACACAAAGACACAACAAGAAACTTCAGACCAATTTCCCTTATGAATATCGACACAAAGACACTCAATAAAATTCTTGCAAACCGAATCCAAGAGCACATCAAAATCATCATCCATCATGATCAAGTAGGCTTCATTCCAGGGATGCAGGGATGGTTTAATATATGGAAAACCATCAACATAATCCACTATATAAACAAACTGAAAGAACAAAACCACATGATCATTTCATTAGATGCTGAGAAAGCATTTGACAAAATTCAACACCCCTTTATGATAAAAGTCCTGGAAAGAATAGGAATTCACGGCCCATACCTAAACATAGTAAAAGCCATATACAGCAAACCAGTAGCTAATATTAAGCTAAATGGAGAGAAAATTGAACAATTCCACTAAAATCAGGGACTAGACAAGGCTGCCCACTCTCTCCCTACTTATTCAATATAATTCTCAAAGTCCTAGCCAGAGCAATCTGATAACAAAAGGAGATAAAAGGGACACAGATTGGAAAGGAAGAAGTCAAAATATCACTATTTGCAGACGATATGATTGTATACTTAAGTGATCCCAAAAGTTCCACCAGAGAACTACTAAAGCTGATAAACACCTTCAGCAAAGTGGCTGGGTATAAAATTAACTCAAATAAATCAGTAGCCTTCCTCTACACAAAAGAGAAACAAGCGGAGAAAGAAATTGGGAAACGACACCCTTCATAATAGTCCCAAATAATATAAAATACCTCAGTGTGACTTTAACCAAGCAAGTTAAAGATCTGTATGAGAAGAACTTCAAGCCTCTGAAGAAAGAAATTGAAGAAAGTCTCAGAAGATGGAAAGATCTCCCATGCTCATGGATTAGCAGGATTAACATAGTAAAAACGGCCATTTTACCAAAAGCGATCTGCAGATTCAATGCAATCCCCATCAAAATACCAATACAATTCTTCAGAGAGTTAGACAGAACAACTTGCAAATTCATCTGGAATAACAAATAACCCAGGATAGCTAAAAGTATCCTCAACAATAAAAGGACGTCTGGGGGAATCACTATCCCTGAACTCAAGCAGTATTACAGAGTAATAGTGATAAAAAACTGCATGGTATTGGTACAGAGACAGACAGATTGACCAGTGGAATAGAATTGAAGACCCAGAAATGAGCCCACACACGTATGGTCACTTGATTTTTGACAAAGGAGCCAAAATCATCCAATGGAAAAAAGATAGCATTTTCAGCAAATGGTGCTGGTTCAACTGGAGGTCAGCATGTAGAAGAATGCAGATCGATCCATGCTTATCACCCTGTACAAAGCTTAAGTCCAGGTGGATCAAGGACCTCCACATCAAATCAGATACACTCAAACTTATAGAAGAAAACGTGGGGAAGCATCTCGAACACATGGGCACTGGAGAAAATTTCCTGAACAAAACACCAATGGCTTATGCTCTAAGATCAAGAATCGACAAATAGGATCTCATAAAACTGCAAAGCTTCTGTAAGGCAAAGGACACTGTTGTTAGGACAAAACAGCAACCAACAGATTGGGAAAAGATCTTTACCAATCCTACAACTGATAGAGGGCTAATATTCAAAATATACAAAGAACTCATGAAGTTAGACCTTAGGGAGACAAATAACCCTATTAAAAAATGGGGTTCAGAGCTAAACAAGGAATTCACAGCTGAGGAATGCCGAATGGCTGAGAAACACCTAAAGAAATGTTCAACATCTTTAGTCATAAGGGAAATGCAAATAAAAACAACCCTGAGATTCCACCTCACACCAGTGAGAATGGCTAAGATCAAAAACTCAGGTGACAGCAAATGCTGGCGAGGATGTGGAGAAAGAGGAACACTCCTCCATTGTTGGTGGGATTGCAGTCTGGTACAACCATTCAGGAAATCAGTGCCACACTCACTCCAGTAGAGTCTGTATGACATGAAGCTCTTGTGCTTCATTTCTATCCAGAACAGAGGCATGTGCCTGGAATGGCTTGGCCTCCTGGAGGTCCTGGCAGTCTCCCTACATAAAGATGATGACCAGGGTCTATTCTTGCGGTGGAGGTGCCTTCTGTGTTCTAGCCTTGGTGATTTTAGCAACTTTAAGCCTGTCAGCAATATCTGATTTTAAGAATATAGCAGTGTGGGAAGATGGTCATGAACCTTTAGATGTCTCTGGAACTGAAAGTTCAGAGTAGGAAACGTCTCACACCATCGTGATCCTGATGAACTCAACGGCTGCGATGAATTCAACTGCTGCAGCCATTAGTTCCCAGCAAATAGGAGAGAAATTAATTGCAGTTACTAACAACATGACTGTTCCAGAAAAGCTTTCCCCCCTTTTGGAAAAGTTTTGTTTAGCATGATTCAAAAGAGTACTGATTCTTTTAGAAAGATAGTGGATAAGTTCCAACAAGTTGAACAAACTTATCAAGAGTTAATTATGGTTACAACAGTTTCCTTACTATTCTGAGGGGCCATAAATATAGTGTTTAAACTTTATTATGACAAAGATAAATGATGGATGCATGCCTGGTGCCCACAAATCTGGCAGTATAACTGCAGTTTTTTTTTTTAACTATTGTTTGCGGATGAGAATTGTTTCCAAGACTGTATGTTTAGCTCTCCTCTTTGCAAGGGACATTTGGTGGGGTAATGAATAAGAGCTGGATGATTGCCAATTATGATGTACTTGCTCTAACTGCTGAAATCTATGCCAAGAAGTAAAGCTTTTCGCAGCAGCACACACCTCGAGTTTGTGTCTGTCTGTCGCGCCGAATCCGTTCTCTACCTGAAATCCAAGCCTTGGTCCCTCTGCTGACACACTCCCCTGGGTGGTCTGCAGCAAATCAGTCTGGAGGTTCCTCAGAAAATTGGACAATGAACTACCTGAGGACCCAGCTATACCTCTCTTAGGCATATACCCAAAAGATGCCCCAACATATAACAAAGACACATGTTCCACTATGTTCACAGCAGCCTTATTTATAATAGCCAGAAGCTGGAAAGAACCCAGATGCCCTTCAACAGAGGAATGGATACAGAAAATGTGGTACATCTACACAATGGAATACTACTCAGCTATCAAAAACAATGACCTTATGAAATTCATAGGCAAATGGAATGAACTAGAAAATATCATCCTGAGTGAGGTAACCCAATCACAGAAAAACACTCATGGTATGCACTCACTGATAAGTGGATTTTAGCCCAAATGCTCGAATTACCCCAGATCCACAGAACACATGAAACTCAAGGATGACCAAAATGCAAATGCTTCGCTCCTTCTTTAAAGGGGGAACAAGGGGTTGGGGGTTTAGCTCAGTGGTAGAGCACTTGCCTAGCAAGCACAAGGCCCTGGGTTCGGTCCCCAGCTCCGAAAAAAATAAATAAAAAAAAGGGGGGGAACAAGAATACCCTTGGGAGGGAATAGGGAGGCAAAGTGTAGAACAGAGGCAGAAGGAACACCCATTCAGACCCTGCCCCACATGTGGCCCATACATATACAGCCACCAAACTAGATAAGATGGATGAAGCAAAGAAGTGCAGGCTGACAGGAACCAGATGTAGATCTCTCCTGAGAGACACAGCCAGAATACAGCAAATACAGAGGCGAATGCCAGCAGCAAACCACTGAGCTGAGAACGGGACCCCTGTTGAAGGAATCAGAGAAAGGACTGGAAGAGCTTGAAGGGGCTCGAGACCCCATATGAACAACAATGCCAACCAACCAGAGCTTCCAGGGACTAAGCCACTACCCAAAGACTATACACGGACTGACCCTGGGCTCCAACCTCATAGTTAGCAATGAATAGCCTAGTAAGGGCACCAGTGGAAGGGGAAGCCCTTGGTCCTGCCAAGACTGAACCCCCAGTGAATGTGATTCTTGGGGGGAGGGGGGTAATGGGGGGAAGATGGGGAGGGGAACACCCATAGAGAAAGGGAGTGGGAGGGTTTAGGGGAATGTTGGCCCGGAAACCAGGAAAGGGAATAACAATCGAAATATAAATAATACCCACGTTAATAAAGGTGGAGAAAAAATAAATAAATAAATATGTTTTGTTATTAGCCTATGGAGAAAGGACAGCTATAGAAAGGAGTGTGAGTCAGATGCTGTGTTTGTACGAATGGCTGATAATAGTGACTTCAATTATAATAGGAAGGGTGTTTGGGCATGTGGAAAGGTAAGTGGAAAACTGAGGATTTGTAGGGCCCTTGCTATGGTTCGACTATATGTAGTCCATTGTGAAAATAAGCTGGAAATGTATCACCAACTAGGAAATGTTGAGAGTTGGGACCTGAGCAGGGAGGATGGCTCCATGGTTATAAAGCACCTACGACCAAACCTGAGGATGTCGGCTCAGTCTCTAAGGTTCACAAGATAGAAGAAAAGAACCAACTCCTGCAATCTGTCCTCCAACCTCCTGTCACATTTCATGGAATGCACTTGCCTACACACACACACACACACACACACACACACACACACACTCAATGAGTAAATAATGCAAGAGTACTGTTTATTCAAAAGGAGGGGCCGAGTGAAAACTACTCAGCCCTCACTAATGGACCACTGGATTCCTGTCATGCATGAGCGACCTATAATGGGTCTGCCATAAGATTAAAGCAATTAAGCATCTCCTGAACTGCACACACTCCTTTTTTTTATGGTGATTAAAACGGTACACGGAGGGATGGGGATTCTGACATGTTCGCACACACTCTGCCTTAGTTGACACTCCTTCCTACTTTCCTCTCCAGCACCATCAGCACCAATCGCCCCTTTCACTTTCACATCTCCTGTATTCTGAGCTGTTTTGCTTGCCTTCCTCAACCCAACCTACCACGCTCTGGTTTCTAGTTTCATGGCCTGTAACCCAGGTTGACTCCAACACACAAACACATTTACAAAAGCCTTAAGTTTGAATCTGTATAAGAAAGAGAAAATGTTATATATGCTAGGGTCTGGGATGCCTCGATATCATAATTTCCAGATCCATCCATTTGTCCTGCAAATTTCAAGTTTTCATTTTTTATGGTGGATTAAAACTACATTATACAATGCAATGTATGGCTCATTTTTAACCCAATTAATGTGATAATACGCTGACTCCATTTCTTAGCTACTGTGAATAAAGTAGCAATAAGCAGAGATGTGAAAGTAACCCTGCTATAGGATGTATACACTCAGAACAGTAACGCCTGTGACTGTTCTATATTCTCTTGAGAAAACTCCCTAGGACATCCTGCACTTTTTGAGGAGTGGGAGTGGGGTAGTGCTAGGGTGTGTACCACCGCAGGAATGTCAGCAAGAAAACCACAAGTCGATGGTTCTCCTCATCTTGGTCCACAATCTTCAATACAGGAGGAAACAGACTGGTACAGCTATAGAAAGCCATACGGAGAACACAACGCTGTGAAAACGAGTCGAGGCTTTACGTGTTAAACAACTTCTGCATATTCAGATCTGCTCAGGGCAGAACGCAGAGAGTGCAGGGGCTTGGCTCGGTGAAACCTTTACAGCCACCAAGAGAACAGGACAAGGACCAATGGTGAGTTCAGACCCGCCTCCCAGGGACAACGCCGAGAACTCTACACCCGCCGGGAGGCGGGGCGCTAAGGATGTTCATGACCTGACTACACACTATGCTTCCAGCCTCCGGCACTCCATCTAACACCTACCATTTCCGACTTCAAAATTGTCCCAGATCCTCCCCAGAGTATCAGTGACCCAAACAGGTCACAGCGAGGTAGGGGTTTTGTAGCCTGGAGTCTCTGAGTGTACACTGGGTCAGGGTAATGGCGTTGTAAAGAAAGGCGGGAGGGGGCGCGTACCTTGGCTTAAGGCGGGGCGCCTCCTCCTACAGATGCAGGATTGGATGATTTGCACAGCTCCAGAGCCTCCGATTCGCTAATGATTCAAGACCCTCCCTGTGAACCCAGAAAGGATCCTTTAACTAGTTGGAATCCCAGCACAAATAACAGCTCACAGTATCAGCACCTTAGTAAGCTGTTCGGGCCTTTTCAACTGGTGCAGAACGGTCTCGGACTGAGAATTAATAGAACTTAAACAGGCCCGTGGCTCTCCAGAGAGGACGCTGATTTCCCTATCTTTAGCGGCCTTCCCTCTTCCTACTGGCAATAGGTCAGAAATCTGCTCAGGGAATTCCTTACGCTATGACTCCTTAAGACAATATCTGATGTTGTAACTTTATTCGGACTAAAATATTTTCTTCTGGAGCAAGGATCATGAGACTCGGGAAGTAAAGGTAACACATATGGGAGGAAATGAAACGTGCAAGGTATCTGAGTGTCCGAGTGTGAGAATGTTCAAGTGTCTGCAGAACCAGAAGAAGGTATCAGGTCTAGAGCCATAGTTAAAAGAAGTTATAAACCATCCAGCAGGGGTGCTGGAAAGAGAACTCAGGTCCTCAGCAAGAATACAGTGCACTCGTAACTGCTGAGACGTCTCTCCATATCCTAACTAAAATCCCTAAACAAAAGCAGCTCTGGAGCCAGGCATGGTGGCTCACACCGAAAATCCCAGCAGTTGGAGGCAATAGAATCAGGAACTCAAGGCCAAGCCTCGGTTCCGTAGAGTTCAAAGCTTTACCTAGGCTAAATGAGAAACTGATGCCTGCCCCCTCCCACATACGCAAAATAAATCCATAAATAAAATTGTAAACAAAAGTAAGTTTTCACACTTAGGAATTAGGAATTGGGACACAGATGGACTGATAGCTGGAGAGGTGGAACAGCAGTTTAAAGCTTTTGCTCCCTTTGAGAGGTACCTGAGTTTAGTTCTCAGCACGATTATCAAGTGAGTCAGAACCACCTCTAACTCCACTCCGAGGGATCTGACGCCAGACACCCTCTTTTTGGTTCCTGAGGGCATCGGCACACATCCACGAGTGCATAATCACCCTCCCCACATACATAAAGTTTTAAAAGTAAATCATTAAATGAGCCGAGAGAGACTTACATACATTTCGCTATCCTGCTAAAGCCTCACATCACGTGAGGTTCGGCATTCACCTCCTGTAGAACAGCAGGATGCTGTCATGGAGCCAGCGATGTTGCCTGCCAAACCCGGAACCAAGAACCTTGATCTTGGAGTTTCTAGTTCTCGGAACTTTAACAAAAGCAAGTGTCCCACTTTATAAATTAGCCAGTCTTCATTACAGAAACAAAAAACGAGCCCAGGACAGCAGATGTGCAACTCTGAGTAAGTGAGGATAAGGAGTCGTTGGAAGTTTGGGGGAATATTTTTGATTGAGAAGCCAAGGAATTGAAAACATTAACTGACACAGCCAGGAGGTACACAGCCATCAGCAGGTATCGTGCTTCCAGATCTAACAACCGCCTCTCTGCTGTAAGCAAAGAAACAACAGCAAAAGTCATGACTGTATATACGCCGGAGCACCAAGCAGAAAAGGATGAAAGTCCACAAGGAAACGTTCTATCATGAGCGACTTACAAATGGAAGGTATCTGCTATTATCTTAGCTTGCAAAATGGTCAAACCATTGTCAAAGAAATGAAGCATGATGACCAGTGCCTTGGGGAACTGTGAGAGGCTCCAGGAGAAAGGGCAGAGGGCCATTTTCCTCAAGTGTGGTTTTGATTCACTGGATTGTTCTTGGGTGTGATTTTGTGCCTCCTGTGACAGACATTTACATTCCATTTATAAGACATATTCATTCTTGGCAGATGTCAGTACATAACTACAGAACCCAGTCTGATGAAAGGATGGGCTGAGTGCTGTCCTCAGTGCACTGAGTCTGAATATGGCTTCTGCCTTTCTCTTGTGCTTTCCCAGATATAAGCTATAGTATGTTTCAGACTATTGTGTTAGAGTTGTCCTGCCCTGAGAAAGTTCTGGGAACGGGTGCTCTGTTAATATTTAGTATGTGCTTCCTGGTGTTTATTCACTTGTTTTTCTGATCATGTTTTTCTGAACGCAAACAACCTTCTTTGTTACGGTTCTGAATAGAAGTAGACTGAAACTGAAATAAAGTTGTCTACAGCATCAAACTGTACTTTTCCCCCCTTCTTTCAGGTCCTTAGATCCAGGTCGCGTAGACAAGATTTGCACAGGTCACCTGAAAAGTCAGCAAAAAGTATAAGCACAATGCCACAGTGAAAGGAATAGTGTTTTCCATTAGAAACACAGATAGATGTAAACACATCCGTGACATCAGAGCCTGCCCCTGAGGCCAGTAACAAGACCTCAACAAACAGCAAAGTTTTCCTTCTAATCAACGAGTAGTTTTGAAAATACACATTGATTAACTACATATTTTACACATTTCATGCACCCATGAGTCTAACTCACTTAAATGATATTAAAACTGCCTGTGATGGCACAGCCTTGTCATGCCAGCACACAGGTAGACATTAACTGGGGATATGCAACACAGATGCCTACGCACCCCACATAGGGAGCCCAAAAGTACAGATACCATTGAAGTCCATCCTGCGAGCCTCTCAGATGCCCAAAATCTGCATCTCCCAGAGTGTATAGAGTCCACTGGAGCACCTCGGGCTGTGTAACCACTGAGTCATCTCATCAAGCTCCTGAGAAGAATCTGTTACGATGCTGACGCCAGACTATAATTTCCTGGCTCTGTTGATCTTTCTGTCTCTGTCTCCTGAGTTTCTGGGACTGCAGACACACAACCTCATGCCTAGCTAGGGCACAACTTTAATAGGACTTTAGGGTAAAATTATTCTCACTCCTTTTTGTTGGTTGGTTGGTTTTTGAACCAGGGTCAAACTGGACTCAAACTGAACCACAAACCCTGATTTTCTCCCTCTCCTTCCAGGGGCTGAAGTTATAGGCATGTGCAAACACACCTAGCCATTTTGTTTTGTCTTGTTCAATATAGTTTTTCAATGAAGATGAAGCTGGTATCTTGGGCTTACTTTGTGGCCCAGGTAGCATCAAATTCACCACTCTCCTACCTCTTGTTGTGTAGCAATTTCCTCCTAGATTGAAACTTTCCATCCTGCAGGGAAGCTCCTTAAGCCAAAGATAATCAACTCAAATAGCTTCAGGAAGTCCATGAAACTGTTCAAATTCACTAGGCCCCTACTTCCCAAGAGTAATCAATAAGGCTTCAAAGAATCACTCCCAGATGAGCAAATATGAAGACTGTGAGACCAGACCAGGTGGCCACCAGGAAGGAATAGAAATTAGTGGGGCTGCCTGGAGGATATTTAGACCAACAGAATCATGTGGAAGGCAAGGATGTTCTCCAACCTGGTGAGCTGCCCATAGGCTGCATAGTGTGCCCAGGTTCCCAGTTTTTGTGAGTTCTCATCCATACTGTGGTGGCCTCTGGTGACCTGTGGTTATGCAACTATCTTTGAATCATTTCTTCTTTGATCTTATAAGACATAGATCAACTTAGACACAAGCAGCAGGCAATCTGACACGTAGAACAGCAACCACAGGTTACAGAACATAAGCCACCTTCTCACTTTTGCCTTGGTTGGACACCTTGTACAGACTTCATGCTCTGACTGGCTGGAAATCTTGGCTCCACCCTCTCCAAATGGCAGAACACCTAAGCTGGGAGAGATGAGAAAACTTTGAGAACCTTCAAAGTCCTTCCTTCTGTCAGGTTGACCCACACTCAAACTCGCTTTTCCTTAGTTCAACTCCTGAGTCCAATAGGACACAAAGATCTGCTGAGAAACTCAGGGCCTCTGTACAATGACAGGGAAAAGAAGTGATTCTGATTGTTTTGGAAGATTTCTACTGACCCTCCTGAAAGCCCAGTTCTCTGGAACCAGAGCCTTGATAACCTGGGACCAAAATAGCAGCTAGCTGGCTAAGCTCTGCCGAAAAATGAAGAGGAGGAGGAAGACAAAGAAGAAAAAGAGTAGGAGGAAGAAGAAAAAGAGAAGGGGGGATAGGGAATTTACAGAAGGGAAACAGGGAAGGAGGATAACAAGGGGGATAACATTTGAAATGTAAATAAATAAAATAACCAGTTTGAAAAAAAGAGGAGGAGAAAGAAGAAGAGGAATAAGAGGAAAAAAGCAGAGGAGATAGGGAAGAAGAAAATGGAAGCGGGGGAGAAGGAGGGGAGGAGAAGAAGGAGGAAGAGGAGGAGGGGGGGAAAGCCATCTTTAAAGTGCCTGAATGCTTCTGAAATGAGATTCCAGCCATAGCCCATTACAACCCTGTTTGCTCCCATACCTGGCCAGAAGAGGGGGACATTCTAAATCTGGATGGTTTTTCCACAACAAGAGCATCTCCGCAACGAATACCATGAAACCACACCATTAAACCTCACACAAGAGATTTACTGGGGAGAGGAACAAAACCATGTCTGCCACTAACCAGGAAGACAGCAGAGGGCTGGACAGAAAGGAAGATTTTTATAGGGTTTTTGGAGCATGTACAGTGAGCTTGGTTGGAAAGTATGGGAGGATGGAAACATCATTCGTTCATTAAACTTGAGCCAAGGGTGTAATAGCGATTTCCAAGGCTCTGAGCCTAAGGTCAAGCCAGGGGCAGGATGTTTTTCCTTTGAGCTATGTCTTGGGCTTGGGGTCAAGGATCAGGGTGATCTTTCCTTGGCTCCTTTACTCTACAATGGTGTCTGTGGGGGCGGGGGGAAATGGTGTCTGAGATCCTGGGTCTGGGCACCTTGTGCTGATTGTGGCATCACATAGCCCAAGAGGGACTCTTATTATCTATATTCAACTTCTGATCCTCCTGTATCCACCCTCCTAGCCCTAGAACAATAATTGTGCATTACAATGCCCAAGCAGCAAAAAATAGCCCCCCTAGTGTTCCACTGTAACTGGTGGTGTCTGTGCTAAGCTAACCAGGTCCTTGGCATCTTGCTCAAAGAATTTAAGAAGCCCGAGGAAATGGCTCAAGGGTTAAAAGGGCTTACTGCTCTTTCTTGAGAACCGACTTCGATTCCCAGCACCCAAGTCTGGAGGCTGACAAACTTCCTGTAACTCCGACTCTAGAGGATCAGCCAACTTCCACAGGCATATAGTCACACAAATGGCATATAGTCACACAGATAACATGAAAAGTGTTTAATAAAAGGCGGCCTAGGCCTGCGATCACTAGATGACACAAACGCAGAAAATGAAATAGTTTTCGCTACGGCAGAGAAGCAGCAAACTCTAAATCCGTGCTGTTGCTCCTGTCACCTTTGGTCCAACACCCGTTATTATAACTCAGTCGCGCTCCGCGCTTTAGCTCTGTAGTGACCTAGTCCAGCAGACAGATGGCGCTCCACGGAGGCGGAGGCACCCCGAGGTTCCAAGCGTGCTGCGGCCGTTGAATTCCAGTTCTAAACTGAGCGAGAGAGACGAGGGATTTTGGGAGTTGTGGGCAGCACGGGCAGTGCGAACGACCTGGTTAGCGGTGCGGTTGCAACTGTCCTACATCCTGGGTCTGGGCCTTGAAAGCTGAGACTCACTCCTCTCAGAGCGGAGGGAGGAAGTGGCTACAGGACTCAAGCCTGACAGGGAATGGTGTAGGGCCGTAGCCAGCCACATGAGATTTGGGTGGGTCTGTTATGAGGAGTTTCTGTTAATTAACGTGAGGTCGTTTCACACAGCACCTTGTGGTGATTGTGGCATTACATTAAACTGGGTTTGAAATCAAAAGACTAGTAAGGAACCACAGAGACCTTCTTTCAGTTGCCAGGTGGGTTTACCAGATGTACAACTGTCTACACTGTGAAAGGACCTTCTAGTGTGGCGGCTTTTTAAGGATACTTTGGTCTCTAGTGAAGATGTAGGTGAAGGTTAAGTTTCCATACCGGTAAGTCTTCTCTTTAGAAATTTAGAACATGAAATAGCTCAAAGAATGTCAAGATAAAACAGTAACAATCAAGTCTGATGAGGACCACCCACTTTTAAACCAGTCATCTGAAGTGAACTAAGGAAATTTAGCACTCAAAGTTCTTTAGAAATGCAGATTTAGGCTTCCCCCACCCCAAACAATCACATCATAGTCATTGAAAATTAGAAAGGAAGAAAGAAACTAATCTCAGCTTCAGTTATCTCTGCATTTTGGGTAGTAACTAAATAACTTGTTTTACCTGTCACTAAGAAGTGGGAACTACCATTTACTGAGCAGAACCCAAGAAAATCTGCCCCGATACATTTATTTCTCCGTTAGTAGGCAAAACTGGAGTTATGGCATTCACCAATTACAGCAGCCTCAACCGGGCTCAACTAACCTTTGAATATCTACACACAAACTCAACTACCCATGAATTTTTGTTTGGTGCTCTTGCTGAACTGGTTGATAACTCGAGAGATGCTGATGCCACCCGGATAGATATTTATGCTGAAAGGCGAGAGGACCTTCAAGGAGGGTTCATGCTTTGTTTTCTGGATAATGGAGCAGGAATGGATCCAAATGATGCCATCAGTGTAATCCAATTTGGGAAATCAGCCAAACGAACACCAGAGTCCACACAGATTGGGCGGTACGGGAATGGGCTAAAATCAGGCTCAATGCGTATTGGAAAGGATTTTATCCTCTTCACGAAGAAGGAAGACACCATGAGCTGCCTCTTCCTGTCTCGGACCTTTCATGAGGAAGAAGGCATTGACGAAGTGATAGTCCCTTTGCCTACTTGGAGTGCTCATACACGAGAACCTGTCACAGACAATGTGGAGAAGTTTGCCATCGAGACAGAACTCATCTACAAGTATTCTCCTTTCCACACTGAGGAAGAAGTGATGAACCAGTTCACCAAGATTTCTGGGACCAGTGGAACCCTGGTGATCATTTTCAACCTCAAACTCATGGACAATGGGGAACCCGAACTAGACATAACCTCAAATCCAAAAGATATCCGGATGGCAGAGATCTCCCAGGAAGGCACGAAGCCAGAGCGGCACTCCTTCTGCGCCTACGCGGCTGTGCTTTACATTGATCCTCGGATGAGGATTTTTATTCAAGGGCACAAGGTGCAGACCAAAAAGCTCTCCTGCTGCTTGTACAAGCCCAGGAAGTACACATTCACATCAAGCCGTTTTAAGACCAGGGCGGAACAAGAGGTGAAGAAGGCAGACCAGGTAGCACGGCTTGCCGAAGAGAAGGCCCGGGAAGCAGAGAGCAAATCTCATACTTTAGAAGTGCACATAGGCGGAGACATCACCCGGGACTCGAGGGCGATGTTGCGCCAGGTCCAGAATACAGCCATCACCCTCCGAAGAGAAGCTGACGTCAAGAAAAGGATCCGAGACGCCAAAGAGCGAGCACTCAAAGAGCCCAAGGAACTGAATTTCGTTTTCGGGGTCAACATTGAACGCCGTGACCACGACGGCATGTTCATCTACAACTGTAGCCGCCTGATCAAGATGTATGAGAAAGTGGGCCCACAGCTGGAAAAGGGGATGGCATGCGGTGGGGTTGTTGGAGTCATCGATGTGCCCTACTTGGTCCTAGAACCTACGCACAGCAAGCAGGACTTTGCTGACGCCAAGGAGTACCGTCTGCTGCTGCGGGCAATGGGCGAGCACCTGGCACAGTACTGGAAGGACATCGCCATTACCCAGTACGGAATTATTAAGTTCTGGGATGAGTTTGGCTACCTTTCAGCTAACTGGAACAGACCTCCATCTGAGGAGCTGCATTTCAAACGCAAGAGAGCTATGCAAGTCCCAACCACCATACAGTGTGATTTGTGTCTAAAGTGGAGAACCCTCCCCTTCCAGTTAAGTGCTGTAGAAGAAGGCTACCCAGACAACTGGGTTTGTTCCATGAACCCTGATCCTGAACAGGACCAGTGCGAGGCTTTTGAACAGACGCAGAAGATTCCTCTGGGGACATTAAAAAAGGTCCCAAAGACACAAGAAGAAAGGCAGAAGCAGCTGACAGAGAAAATTCGCCAACATCAGAGGAAGCTTAAGGCCCTTAAGAAAATCAAGCCTATCCATTCCCAAAGTGACCTGAAAAAATTACCCTGGGAAGTGACCACCAGACCTTCCTCCAAATATCCTGCTCATAGATTTCAGGGTCCTCAACCATCTTCACGTGCTGTGAAAAAGAGTGCCCGAAGAAGACTCCAGTCCAGGCATGCTCCTAGGCCATTCAGACAGCTCCAAAGGTCTTCTATCTTCTGCACCAACCCAAAATCTCCTGTTCTGGCAGACCAAACAGAAGTCATGCTGCTCCAGCCACCTGAGACACCCCAAAGCCCAGTGAGCCCAGTGGCCAAAACTCTACCCGAGCCCACCCCCCTGTTACAATCCCTGTCCCCATCTGTAGTCCCCAACTCCAACAACCTTTGGAAGGTTGGAACCCCCAAAGCCATGAACGCTCCAGTGGCTGAGATGCCGGATCCACCTGTTAATCCCTCACTGGTAAAGTGCAGTCGTAAGCGGAGTCTTGAGGTCTCTGATAAGGACAGGAGGAAGATGTGCAAACGGGGCAGGTTTGCCCAGAAAAAAGAAAAGATTCAAGCGAATGAGCTCTCAGACAGTGCCGAGGAGGAGAGTTCAGCTGACCTCAAGACGGCTCAGAAAGATAAAGGGCTGTACGTGGAGGTACGTGTGAAAGGAGAGTGCTACAAGGGCCACGTCACAGCTGTGGAGGTGGGTGATAATGTGGTATGGTGGAAGGTCAAGTTTGAGGATGTGCCCAAGGATAGCACACCAAGAGACTGCTGGGTGGAAAAAGGCAGTGAAAATGTATGGCTAATGAAGCCATCTCCAGAGTATCAGAGTACTGACGAACAGCAAGAGGATATAAGTAGGGAAGAGAACACTGTGGTCCAGCAGGCTTTGGCACTGCAGAGGGCCTCCATCTCTGAATGCTTCTGCACAGAACCTGACACTACTGCCCCAACGGCCAACCACAAGACCATTGACCTCCTGGTCCAAATTCTCTGGAATTGCTTGCGTTATTTCATGCCCCTGAGTTTCCCCATATCCAAGAAGGAGCTAGGTGCTATGAATTCAGAAGAATTACTCTCTCTCCCTCTGAAAGAGTGCTTCAAGCAATATGAAGTCGGACTCCAGAACCTCTGCCACTCCTACGAAAGCTGTGCCGACTCACAAGCCAAGGCCTCTGAGGAAAGCCTGCGCATCTCCCAGAAAAAACTCCAGGAAACAGAGGAGAAACTCCAGAAGCTGCGGACCAATATTCGGGCACTCTTGCAAAAGGCTCAGGAGGACATAAACATCAGCGCAGATGACGAGCTGGATGCCTACATTGAGAATCTGGTCAGCGGTGATGACTGAGAGGCAGCAAGAGAGATCCCCCCACCCCACCTCACCACAATTCCGAGAGGCCTCTGGGGAGGGAGGCTCCATTCCTGCCCTTCATTCATGTGTTTTGGGAGGGAAAGAGACTCTGATTCTTTGAATCTTCCTCCCTGAATTTATAAATGTTTAAAAAGATTTATTTTGCTTTTCGTTTGTGTATGTGTGCCTCTGTCCTCACAGGCGAAAAGAACTAAAGTTATAAGAGGTCCTGAGCTACCTTGTGTGGGTACAGGAAACTGAACTCGGTCCTCTGTGTTAACAATAATCACTCTTAGGAATCGTTTCTCCTGCTCCCACATGTTTGCCATTTTTGTTTTATTTTGTTGTTTAAAGAGACCATACTTCATTTATGTGACCTAAACAAATGACAAAACCCTTTGCACATTTTTGGTTGTGAAATCTAAAACATTCAGCTCACAAAGGGAAGCAGCCTTTCTGAAGTCAGGAAGACTGTTGGGCAAGGATGGTTTTTTTCTCCTAGAGGGCCAGCAGTGGGATAGTTGATGTATGGAAGTGGTAAAGGGCCCAGACCTGTGTGGCCCTGGGGGCTCAAACCTGGTGGTGGTGGGATCTAAGGTAATTGAAGAAGGCAGAAAGACTCCTCCCAATGTCCCATTCTTTGATCAGGAGTATGAGGGTCTGCAGGCTGCCCAGGAAGCTACCAGGGTCCAGACAGCTTGTTGAGTGGACGGTTCTTGTCGTTCTAACATCTCATGCATTACTCAATTTCCTGTTGAAGGACTGTTTTCCTGAGGCTAATACACACTCTAGATTCAGAAGAAGACAACTCTGACTATCTAAGTCACTGGCCTGGGTGGCACTGCAAGATTTTCCCTGAAAAGTTTCAACTGTGAAGGAGCCTTGTAGAGGAGGAGGCTCCGTTTATGGTCACCTCAGTGAGGCTTCCTCCCATGAAAGTCATTGCTGCTGCCTGTCTATATCTTTCTCTGTGAGTCCCCCTCAAGGCTCTAACACGCCCTTTCTCTGGAGCAGTGAGAAGGGAAGGCCTGGGAAGCATATCTGGCTTCCACTCCTTGCCTAAGCACAACCTCAGACAACTAATCAGGGTCAAAACAAAGGCAAATGCTGAGTTTATCTAATGGTTCGAACCCCTCAACTTGTCTCATTCCTATGCAAAGCTATTAAAGACGGGAGTATGACTTGAGAACGGGAATGTAGCAATGAGGTGAGGGACCCTGACCCCAGAATCCATAGGTGTTTCCTTACTTATGCACACATGGCTTAAAAATGCCTGCTGAGTTCTGGGCTTCTGCTGTGTGTGATGGGTACGGAAGAGGAGGAGGGAGACTGCACACATGGGGCTTTTTGAGAATACCATTCAGAAGCAGTCTCTTCTCAGGTGTTCTCCAAAAGAAGAGTTTTCCTGAGCTGATGGACATGTTCTGCTTCCCAAATCCAGCTCTTTGTTGATCCCACCTAGGCATGGTGTGCTCTGTTTTTGTTCTGGGCCATACTACATTTTTAAGGATTTTTGTGTGGTTCTTCCCCCTCCCCCACCCCGTGTGTGTGTGCCTGGGTGCCTGGGTGCCTGTATCATCAGGAAGAATGCATTGGATCCCCTGAGGCTAGAGTTACAAGGTGCTGTGAGTTGCCCGACATGGGTGCTGGAAATTGAACTTGGATCTTCTGGAAGAGTAGAATGTATTTCTAACCACCGAGTCATCTTTCCAGCCTCTCATTAATGCTTTCTTATATTTTTGTTCCACACACCCCTGTGGCCATTGCCAATGAGAAGAAGCAGTTTAACTCCTCCTACCCTTCTTTGATGACTGACTCTCCTCTTCATTATTCCAAAAAGACTGTGACTCAAAGTGAGGGGGAATGTTCTGCCCTGCAGGACAGTCAACGAGGGTGCAGAGGGTAGCTGGAAGAGAGTGGGGGACAAGAGACTCGAAGGACGCCAAGACAAGAGTCTGATCAAGGCGACAAATTTATTTTTTTCCCAAGGCTGAATTTATACCATAGCAGGGGTAACAGAAGGAGGGGGGAAGTGGGAAACATTTATAAAGGCCAAGGACACAGAGCTCTTGTGGTCAGCTGATGTCAACAGGATGTTGGGCTCTCCGAAAGGTCACAGGTTTGTCATATCATTAGTCAGCAGGATGTTGGTTTCTCAGAAAGGTCACAGGTTTGTCATATCACTGGGCATCCTGACCACCAGATTTGTATTAGTCTTCTGCAGCTGGCTGGGGATTTTCCAGGAACCCAGTCATACTTAACTCTAATAATAACATCAATAATGGAGGGTTTCAAGGTCATCACCCCCAACAGGGGAAAAATGAAGTAGGTAGACTCTGTTGAGGAGTTGCAAAAATTGGCCTGGATGTGAAAGTAAAATGTATCCAGACACTTTTCCTGTCCTGACACAAATGGGACACAGACTACTGACCAAAATGGGAACATTGGCATTTCCTTGGCGCATATGAGGCACAGTATTGCAGCCACAGATCTGAGTCTGGGGAGCACTTACTAAAATATTCAGGTTCCTGTGTCAGGACAAAGAACTGCATGAGGAACACAGAATCAGTAACAGCAAAAGAAACGGTTTTTAAATAAATACAAAGGGGGAACAGTGAGATGACTCAGTCAGTGAAGACACTTGCCATTTAAGCCTGGTGAGCTGAGTTCAGTCCCTGGAACCCACATAAAGGTGGTTGGAGAGAACTGACTCCACCAAGTTGTCCTCTAGATATCACTAATTCATCATGCCACACGTGTCACTCCTCCTCCCAACATCCTGCATGCATACACATAAACACACCTAAAAGAAGAAGGGGAATCTGGAGAATAGAAGTTGGTAGGAGAACCAGAGAAAGATCTACACTCAAAACCATTAGGCCATGAGGACCATGACCAGTTATAGGTTATTTGCTTGTCTCTCATACATGCACATAAGCTCTTATTGGGTAAGCTCTCTGTGTTATATGCTGCATGCACAGGAAATGGCTTCCAGTCTATTCTAGCAGTGGCTTCTTCTCATATGCTATCTTTATACCCAGTGCCCCTACCCAGGCCCCTGGTTGTGGTCTCAGAAATGTTTGTGGTAGGCAGAAGGCTGAAGATACATAAATCTTCTATGATTTCTTTTATGTTATATTCCTGGACTAAGAGGCACCACAGCAGTCTCTTTTCCTGCTGGAGAAGAAGCTTTGGATAGCTGTAGTTGACTCGAATCCCTGTCATAAGAGTTTAGTTTGAAACTGTCATATATTCTAGAAAATACAAATTTTACAAGATTGAAAATACAAGGTCTGGGTCTGAAGAGATAGCTCAAGCCATTAAGAGAATTGGTTACTCTTGTAGAGGAACTGGGTTCAATTCCCAGTGCCCACATCATGTCTTACTCCTGTCTGTAACTCCAGGACTGGGGTATCCAATGCCTCTTCTTGCTTCTGCAGGCACCAGGCTTCTACATGGTAAATGGACATACATGCAGGCAAAACACTCAAATACATAAAATTTTAAAATAGAAAAAAATAAATTAAGAGCTAGAGAGATGGCTCAGCAATTAAGAGCACTTGTTTCTCTTCCAAGGAACATTAATTTGATTCCTAGCACCCATGTTGTGGTTCATAACTCTCTGTAATCCCAGTTCTAGAAAACCCAATGCCCTCTTCTGAACTCCTCAGACGCCAAGCATACACACACTATACATGCATATGTGATAGTAACACATTCATAATCTAGCAAAAATAGTAAATAAAAATTAAATATATAAATATACATGTGCGTGTTCCATGTGTTCAAAGGAAAGTAACATGGCTGTGTCAACCAGTGACCTCAGAATGGTGAGAAAGGAAAGCCATGGACATACTTGTCCCAGGAGAGCCATCCTGGGGTAGTTTATGAATAACAATATAGAACTGTAAGCCAAATAAACCCTTTTTTCCCAACTTGCTTGTTGCTAACATTGTTTCATCACAATAGTAGAAATAGTAACAAGAGACCCACACAGAAAGTGGGTTGGCCAGTGTGGTACACACCTTTTAATCCCAGCACTAGGGAGAAAGAGGCAGGTAGATCTATGAGTTCAGGGCCAGCCTGGTCTACAAAATGAGTTCCAGGACAGCCAGGGATACACAGAGAAACTCTGTCTCCAGAAACCAACATGTATGTATGTATGTATGTATGTATGTATGTATGTATGTATGTATGTATATATGTGTGTGTGTATGTATATATGTGTGTGTGTATGTATGTATGTATATATATATATATATATATATATATATATATATATATATATAATAGTTTAATCTGGACAAGCACACTACCTCTAGTTCCAGGATGTGTTTGACCATAAACCAAATATCAAACTAATAATAAAAGGTAATACTAGGATGGGGCTGAAATACTGCTTTGTTGAGTGAGGGATGTGTATGACTACAGACAGAACTCACCCCCCCCAACCCCCATCCATGAGCCTAGCGATGGTGGGATAGATTGGGGGGAGATTTCACACTGTAGAGCATCAGGTTTATGCTCTAGAGGTGATGTGGGCTGTAGGGTATCCAATTTCTCACTTCCCTCTAGACATATTCAATTGCCCCAAATTTCTAAATTATTTGAAAACAGTCCCTCAGCCATGACCCGGACGCTTGGGCCAGTGCTGCTCAAATGGAGATTTTTTTCACGTCACTAAACTTTTTGGAGCTGTGAATAAACAACTATTTGGATTTCCAGGGGAAGGGACGTTGTATACCTTCTTTTGAGCCACTGACCTTTATTAGACATTAGCTGGCATCTGGATCAGTGGGCATTCCTCCTTCCCCTAGAGTTTGAATTTTTAAGGCCCTGAAGCAGACACTTTGAGCAGACACAATGGAACCTGAGGAGGCCACCTCTTATAGCCAGGCAGGAACCCCAGTAGAGCAATAAAGACAGCAACGCACCCACAAAACTTTGAACCCAAAATTTATCCTGTCTGCACAGGGCATGGACCAGAGACTGAGGGAATGGCCAACCAGTAACTGCCCCAACTTGAGACACATCCATGAACAAGCACCAATCCCTGGCACTATTAATGATACTCTGTTATGCTTGCAGACCAGAGTCTAGCATGACTGTGCTCTTGAGAGCTCCACCCAGCAGCTGACTCAGACCCACAGCTAAACAGTGGATGGAGCTTGGGAGCCCTTATGGAAAAACAGGAGGAAAGGTTGTGGGCTCGAATGGGATAGGAAGTCCACAGGAAGACCAACAGAGTCAACTAACCTGGATCCTTGGGGCTTTCAGAGTCTGAACCAACCAAAGAATATATGCAGGCTGGACCTGGGCCACTCCCACCCCTATCCCCAGCCCATATGTAGCAGATGTGCGTCTCGGTCTTCATGAGGGTCCCTCAACAACTGGAGCAGGCGCTGTCCCCGACTCTGTTGCCTGCTTGTAGATCACGTTCCCCTAACTGGGCTGCCTTTTCTGGCCTCAGTGGGAGACGATGTGCCTAGCCTTGCAGAGACTTAAGTGCCAGGGTGAGGGGATACCTAGGGGCACCCCTACTGGCTCAGAGGAGAAGAAGGAGAGTAGGGAAAGGATTATGGGAGGAGGTAACCTGAAATGGGGCAGTGAGCCGGATGTAAAGTGAATAAGTAACAAACAAACAAAAACAATTAAAAGCAAACAAAAAGTGAAAACAAGTCATACTCAGAGTGAGTATGGTAATGAGCCACGGATTACTTCCCAGCATGCATCTGTTCATCACTAACGGTCTTCTTTCTCATATGCTTACTTCGAAGTCTTGGCAACCGTTTCGGGACCATTTCAACTCTATTCTCCTGCTGCAGTTTGTTGTTTTTTGTTTTGTTTTGTTCCTCACCTTTGCTTTTAAAAATAAAATGCTGATGGAGGGAGGACCTGATCTTGTTTGAAAGCGGCGTTAAGTGTGGAGAAAAGCACTTGCTTTTGGGGACTGGAGAAATGGCTCAGCATTTAAGAGCACCGGCTGCTTCCAGAGGACTCTAGTTGGACTCCTGCTCCAGGAATCACACAGGCTCACCCAGACACACAGGCATGCACGAGTCCAGTGCTGCTGTGGCAGAGGAGGTTTGGCTCCCTGCACCCAGTCAGTGACTCACAATCAACGAGAATCATCCTTGAGTGAGTTCGAGGAGCCTCTAATCCCAGAAGGCTGGCTGTCAATCACACATGATACACATACTGACGTGCAGGCAAAACACACAACGCCTCCTCCAGGTACTTTCAAAGTGGGGGACACTGTACAGTGCAAACACGTTTTGAATTGGCTGAGGCAGGAATTGCCAGAGTTTGAGGTTAGCCTGGGTTACAGCGTCAATACCAGGGCAGCCAGGGTATATATGTGTGTAACAAAAGTTCTATTTTATTATGCTGAGGGTCATCACACAATGTTCACACCCTACATTTCTAACTACAGTCCTAAGCCTGTCTCCCCCGAGTGAAGTAGCTTAGCTGAAGGTTAGGTCCAGTCTCTAGCAGAAGTCTCTGATTTGAAGGTCAGGATCCTGGGGGAGACTCTCCAGCTGAAAGGGCAGATGAAGGTGGAGTCTCTCCAGATGTGCAGAGCACTGTTCTTGGTCTCTGCTTGTGTACTGTCGAGTGGGTGCCATGGAGTTCTAGGACCGTGTCTGGTTATCTGGAGTGAGTAATGTCACTAGGTTCTGCTTATCAGGTGCAGCCTTGGAGGTGAATATCCTATTTTTGCATGTCTAAAAGGCATCGTTTTACTATGCTCATTACAATAAGGATGGGTTTCAGCAGTGTGGAGAATGTAGTTCACTTGGGAGAGCGTTGACCCAGTTTACTCCAGGATCTTGGTTCTTACTCACGAGCATGAAACAGGGTTGGTGATGGACAGGCCTGTCATCCTAATGTTCTAGTGGAGCAAACAGCAGGAGATTTCATTCAAAGTTATCCTCATCTTGCCTCCTGCCTGATTCAGGTTATGTAAGAACCAGTCTTAAAATACCAGGGTGCATAGCAAAAGTTTTCTGGAGCCAGACATAGTAGTATATCCTGTCTAGATGTACATTTGTAGAGAAAGGTGTTAAATTAAATTTTATTTTTTTATGTGTAGGTGGTCCTATAATAAAATTTGCCTGCATGTATGTCTGTGTCTCATGCCTGGTGTCCACAAGAACTAGATGACATTTGATCCCCTAAGACTGGAATTATAGATGGTTGTGAGTCAACATGTAGATGCTGGGAATTGAACCCAGGTCATGTGAAGGACAGCAAATGCTCTTAACTGCCAAGCCTGGTCCCCGTAATTTTAACACCAGAGGATTAGGAGTCAAAGGCCATACCATCCATGGCTATATAGTGAGTTAAAGCCAAAGACACTGCATCCAGCAGCTCATGCCTTTAATCCCAGCATTTGGCAGGCAGAAGCAGTTGGATTTCTGTGAGTTAGAGACCAGTCTAGTCTAAATGATTTCCATTTCCAGGCATGCTAGGGCTACACGGTGAGACCCTGTCTAACAAAATGAAACACACACACACACACACACACACACACACACACACAAAGCACATACTGCCTCACAAACAAATGAAAACACCACAAAAAGAAGTTTATTCAGCCAGGCTTCTATTTTAAAAACTGGCTCACTGTCTGGCCAAGGCTGACCCCTGATTCCTGTAAATCCTCCCATCTCAACCTCCCAGATGTTGGGATGACTGGCCTAGGTGTCAAATAAAATTTTTTAATTTTATTCATTATTACTGGGTACGTGTGTACACACACTACAGTGTACATGGAGGTCAGAAGACCACTTTTGTGGAGTCATTTCTCTCCTTTTTTGTGGGTTCTGGGGATTGAACTCAGTCCATCAAGCATACGCAGCAAGCAAGCACTTTTACCCAGGGCAGTAGCAGCCCTTTACGTAGCGTGGGAGTGCGCACGACTGCAGATGTGGCCATGAGGGTGGACTCAGTTTGTAAGTGGGATACAGGTACAGTGTTGTTGAGTCTCACCTTGTAGCCTCGCACTCGAGATCCTCCTGCCTTACAAGTCTGTAGATTGGGATCCAATTGCCTGGGTCCTCAACTTGCTAACCCCTGGCTGCCTCGGAGGCATCCTCCAGTGACTATGCTCACTGAGCCTGGTTGTAATTGGTGATGAGTGTCTGGAAGTCCCAAAGTGAAGTGTATGGAGAGGTGTAAACATGGTACATTTTCACCTCACAAAACTCCTTGCGGCTTCCAAAGGAGCAAGCGAACTGGGTCTCCAGTGTGCTTGGTGTGTTTTTCTTGGGGAATGGTTTCTACTTGGACTTCTTGTGCTACAGGGTAGAAATCCACACCGGTGCACCCTGGAGACGCTCAACATTTTTTAAAATTTACTTTTTACTCTTTTTAATTTTCCGTAGAATATTACATGAGGGCAGGTGCTCGCAGAGGCGCTGGTCTGGAGCTGGTTACAGGGGTGTGAGGCACTGATGTAACTGCTGGGGCCTGAACTCCAGTCCTCTAGAGAAGAAGCTCACGCTCTTAACTGCCCTTCAAATACTTTTCAGTCTTTCATGCTATGCGAAATAATATCTTTTTCTGTTGCATAATGTGTTTCATGTTCAAATCCTGTTTATTATAATTTACATGCCTCAAAAAAATAGATTTTAAGATTTTTATGTTTTTGGTTGTGGAGATGGGAGTGGGTGGGAGAGGGAGCATCCTCATAGAAGCAAGGGGAGAGGGAAGGGGTTAAGGGAGGGGGAGGAAAGGGATAACATTTGAAATGTAAATACACATATAGAAGGGGAGGAGGAGGGGCTAGGGGGATGTTGACCTGGAAACTGGGAAGGGGAATAACATTTGAAATGTAAATAAGAAATACCCAATTTAATAAAGATGAAATGTAAATACATAAAATATCTAAGAAAAATTAAAATTTAAAAAAAAGATTTTTATGTTCTTAAATGTTTTGCCTGCATGTATGTCAATGTGCCACATGCATGCTGGGAACTTGGAGGTAAAAAAAGAGGTCCCTGGGTCCTCTGGAACTAGAATTTTATGGATGGTTGTGGGCTGCTAGGTAGGTTCAAGGAACCAAACCCAGGTCCTCTGGAAGAAGAGCATGTATTCTTACCTCAGAGCCATCTCTCCAATCCCAGGTACTTATTTCCTCAGACAAGAGTCTCACGTATCACAGGCTGGTTTCAGTGGGTAGCTAAGGATGACCATGAACTTCTGGTCTTTCTGTCTCCATTAACAGGGTGTTAGACTTGGAAACGTGCACCACCATACCAGGTGTCATGTAGTGCGAGGGATCTAGCCCAACCTGCTGGGCATGTCAGACACACACTCTACCGAGTGAGCTAGAGTCCCAACTTAACACTATAGCTAGGCTGGGTACTCATGGAAATCCACGTGCCTTGGCTGTCTCACCATTTAGATTACACGCTTGGATCACAGGTACACGTAGAAGTCAGGAGACAGCTGGCAAGAGTCAGCTTTCTCCTTCCCCTATGTTCATTCTGGGGATTGAGTTTGGGTCCTCAGATTTGATGATGGCTGCCTTAACCAATTGAGCTATCCTCCTGGCCCTGACATGTTTAATTTATCCGAACACTTCTCTAAGGCTAACTCTTTCCTGTGAGAATTTATTCTACGCATGCCTCAACAAGACTTTGGATTGTGGTTTCCCAAAGGTTTCCGGTGTGAAGTTCTCATTTTCACGGGCAGTAACTAATGCTCGGCAAAGATAAATGAATCTCTGGGTTTAGAGAGATAACCGTTTGCCACTGTCCCACATGCGGTGCACAGTGTCGTCAACTTTCACTTGTCCTTCCTTTATTCCTTCCGGTTGTTCTTCCTTCTTAGCAGAGCTGGAGTTTGTTCTACTGTGTCTTAGTACAGATTTTAAACACCGGGATTAGAGAAAGGTCTTGGTGGGGTAAGGGGGGAGGTGGGCTTGCTATTGTATCCTGACACACAATGCAGCCTATTTCTCTGGCTTCAGTCTATTTATTTCTCCAGTAATAGTGGAGACATGAACTAGAGTCTGTTAGAGAATAGGTATTGCCGTATACGATCACTTACACTATTATTATAATACTATGGTAGTGGTTTAAATATTCGTGGCCCATAGGAAGTGCTACTATTAAGAGGTGTGGCCTTAAGCAACCAGAGCTTCCAGGGACTAAGCCACTACCCAAAGACTATACATGGACTGACCCTGGACTCTGACCTCATAGGTAGCAATGAATATCCTAGTAAGAGCACCAGTGGAAGGGGAAGCCCTGGGTCCTGCTAAGACTGAACCCCCGGTGAACTAGACTATGGGGGGGAGGGCGGCAATGGGGGGAGGGTTGGGAGGGGAACACCCATAAGGAAGGGGAGGGGGGAGGGGGATGTTTGCCCGGAAACCGGGAAAGGGAATAACACTCGAAATGTATATAAGAAATACTCAAGTTAATAAAAAAAAATAAATAAAAAAAATAATTTGGAAAAAAAAAGAGGTGTGGCCTTGTTAGAGTGGGTGTGGCCTTGATGGAGGACGTGCATCGCTGTGGGGATGGGCATTGAGGTTCTATGCTCAAGCTCTGCCCAGTGTGGAAGGGACCTCTGCTTGGCTGCCTGCAAAAAGGAGTCTCTCCTGCTTGCCTCCAGTCAAGACGTAGAACTCTTGGCTCTCAAACAAGTCTGCTTACATGATGCCATGCTTCCCTCCATGATGATAATGATGATAATGGACTGAACCTCTGAAACTGTAAGCCAGTTCCAATTAATGTTTACTTTTATACAAGTTGCCTTGGTCATGATGTCTCTTCACGGCAATAAAACCCTAACTAAGACAACTATATACTATACTTACTACTATTATAATTTTATATTATATTAAAAGTAATAAAATCACCTAGTGCATCCAGTAGTAGGCCCACTAGAGACTTAATAAATTATTGAGAGAAACTTTAGAAACTTTTAGTTATGTGTTGTGTATGCATGCAAGTGTGTGAGTTTCTGTAAGTGAGTGCAGGTGTCCATAGAGGCCAGAAAAGATTAAATACACAAGAACTGGAGTCACCATTATGAGGCACCTAACCTGGGTGCTGTGGTTTGAACCCGAAGGTCCTCTACAAGCCAAATACGCAGTTAATGGTTGAGCCATCTCTCCGGCCCTACAGGGAGATTTCAGTTGTCTACATCTACTCAGAATGTACCTGCTCAATAGGAAGAAAACTACAAGCTTTCAAGGGGGAAAGAGGAGTGAATTAAATGTATACTGTTTATACGTATATAAGCTGTTGTTACAAATCTGCCCCTGAGAGGCAGACAGATGAAGTTCTTCCCAATACTAATCTCCAGACAGTAGCAAGGAGGCAGAACGAATGAATGGGTATTTTTCTCAGGATAGAGACTCTTCATTAAACTACATAATGGTGTATATACGAGGTAAGGAGACTTTTTAATAGAGTCTGTAGGTTCATGTCTATATGCAAGTGAGGGCCGGCACAAGTTAAGCCAAGGCCTGTGATGGACAGTGAGAAAGTGGGGCGGGCACAGAGTTTTGGTAAGGGGAGAGAGAGAAAAGAGAGGAAAAGAGAACCAAGACCGAAGCAGGGAAGGACGACCCAGATCCATGTGACCTTAAATGTCCATAGGTAGTTATGAGTATTTCTTAAGGGATGGATTTCTATAGGTCAATTTATCCTATCTTGGTGAGCGGTTTATATCTTTATCAGTTGGTTGTGAGTTTATTTTGTGGGTGTATCGTTGATTGAAATTTTAACACATAAATCTGACTGCTAAATTGCAGCTTCTTGTGTCAGGATTATAACAGGTTGCTGGGAGTTTATACCATAATTATTAGGGGACGGATGCTGGGTGTGTGGACAGAGCAGCAGCAGAGAGTTAAGATAGGGTAGCTGTCGCTGAGACTGGAGCCGGTCACAGAGTCGCGGTGGGGGGTGGGGAGAGGTGGGGGATGGGGGGAGCCGTTGTTCGACTTCTACTGGAGTCCCGATTTTACCGGGTTGCTGGGACCAGGGAGTTCCCAGCTGGCCAGCCAGCAATGGGGGTGAGAGACCGCGGGGGCTAGAGAATAACTGGAGGTAGTATGGCAGGGTGCACTAGAACTGACGGCCGCTGAGATGAAAATACCCCGCAGATGCCGTGTGGCCCTACGGTGCCAGCAGTAGCAAAGGACAAAAAGATTCCAGTTTTTAATAATTACCGCAGCAAAGTCTCACTGTGTAGCCTGCACTGGCTGTGGAACTGCAGGGGTACACCACAACACTAGTTGGTAGTTAGACTTTGAGGTGTGTACACACCCACAGACTGTACGACAAAGCAGTATATATCAATTTACCATTGAAACGGGTGTTTTTCTTCTGTACCATTTCATAAAAGTGTTCAAATCCAGTATTGGGAGAGTTGCATGAATGTGGACAGAGAGGAACAACTCAGTAACTAAGTCATTCGATTCAGAGTTAGGTCTTGGGGATTGGGGATTTAGCTCAGTGGTAGAGCGCTTGCCTAGCAAGCACAAGGCCCTGGGTTCGGTCCCCAGCTCCGAAAAAAAAAAAAAAGAAAAGAAAAGAAAAAAAAAGAGTTAGGTCTTCATTGACTCTTCCTAAGAACTGAGTCTATGTTCCTAAATATTTGTCGGTGTTCTGCTTCCTAAAATGATGCTTGAGGAGACAGTAACCACTGAGGATGTGTTGGTGAATTTAACTGTAGAGGACTGGGCTCAACTAAATCGTCCTCCGAAAATCTCTATAAAGCTATGACACAAGAAGCTGGTTTCTGCATGTGAGGTTGCCACATTCCTAAACTTAGTTACAAAGCAAGGGTTTCTTGCTTATCAATGCCATTCAAAGATTTGGAATATATATCTAGGATAGTTTATGAATAAATTTGGAACTGTTGTGATTTTAATTTAAATCTTAATTTTTTATAGTGTTTCCTAATTCAGTGATTTTTCTCTATCTCTGTATTAGAACAAAAATGTGGAGAAAAACTTCCAGGCAAATCAAAGGTAATTTCTACTCGAAGGGAAAGCAGTGTTGCTAAGGAAATGTGGAGTAGGAGGAAATATTTAAAACAATGAGCTAAATAAATTATTCCAGCTTTCAGGAAATTTTCTTTAGAACCTCATATGGGTTGAGTATCCTCATTTCACAAACTAAAAATCTAACTCTCTTGTAAATTCCTTGAGCACAAATACTATGTTACAAGTGACCCCCTCCCCCGTGTGTGTGTGTGTGTGTGTGTGTGTGTGTGTGTGTGTGTGTGTGTGTGTTGGAGAGGATTTTGTTGTCCTGTTTTTTATGGAAGACATGCCCAGACTCACAATGCAGAGAATCTTTATGTATATAAGTAATATGGGAAGGAGAAACTTTATATATGCAACCACCATGGCAAAGCCTCCACTCATGCCAGTTCTTGCCCAATATATGAAAGAAATCACAATCGAGAGAAACCTTAAAATTGGAAGACATGGAAAATTCATACTGAGGTTAAATCTTATGTGAGGAAAAAGAAAGTGTCCCAGTCACTTTAAAAAACAGGAAAAAAAACCCACGGGGGATAAACCCTAACCACAGGGTGTGAGGAGACAGTATCTGGTCACAGGACCATTCTAGCACCCAGGAAATGAACTGAGCCTGGGTCCCGAGCAGCAGTGAGCTCTGTAGGTGCTAAGCCTTCACTCTTGTCCCGAGAAGGGCATGTCTGTCTAGCTCAAGCCAAATCCAGGTTGCTAAACTATATGTTTGCTTTCCTGACCACCACAGTAAAAACTCCACACTAGGAACTGAAAAAAAAATCAAAATAAACGAAAACAAGACAACGACAACAAAAACCAGTTGGCCCAAGCCCTAGGCAGCAGCTTGTATTTGTTTTGAGGGATCCCACCTCAGCCCTTATTCCTCTGTCTGTTTTATAATCTCTTTGATTTCCTGCTTTGACTACTTTGCTCCTCTCTCAGGCTCTCCTTCAAGAATCAAGCGTGGGCCTGGACTAGATATGTAAACTATCGTATGTGTTCTTGGTCCCCACACTCTGTTGCCAGTAGGCAAAAGAAGAAGCAACTCTCTCCCCATGTCTCCCTGGACTTCTTCCCCTTCCCTGTGGAGCCAAGCAGGCTGAGCTTAAACTGAGAGGAATGGGGGAAGGGGAACAAAGAGTTCAGAGCTTTCTGAGCAGCCACACCAGTTGGGAGTGGGTGTCCAGACTTCTCTCTGCCGAGAACTTCGAGGGCCAAGGTTCATAACCAATATGGGAACATTGGTGTTGCCTTGAATCATGTGTACCAGGCTGCCACTGTGCACTTAAGTCCAAGGTACCAGCTCCAGGCTGCTACTTTTCTCATTTGAAGCCTCACAAGCTTAGGAAGCTTTTACAACATCTGCCTCGTATAACTTGACTTCTGCTGGCCAACGTGCATGGGAAGAGTGCTCTGTTCTCTGCTCTGGTTGCCTGGGGACTGTGACACACTACCAGAGGCAAATTCTTCCCAGTGCTTCCTGATGCACCCACCCACAGCTCACAGGCTTGTGAGACAGTTCCTGGTCCCCCCTTGTTCTTTCATAGGTCCAGACCCACCAGCCCCAGACCCACAAAACAAACCTGGTAGAAAGAGATTATTTTTTTTTCCTATGCCCTTTCAGCCAAAAAGAAGATGAAGAAGAAAGAGAAGGAGAAAAAGAGGAGAATTTTTCAGGGGATGCAAAGGTACCATCCCCAGTACAGCATAAAAATAGACATGGTATCTCAGACCTATAATCCTGTAATCCCAGCATTTAGGAAGGGGACATAGGAACTGGAACTGACCATGAAGGAATGTCGCTTTCGTCACTTTTCTTCCTACTTCTGGCCGGCTACATCCTTATACAAGGGCCAACTCCACAAGGGCAGTGCTTTGCACAAGGCTGGAACCTCCTCCATTAACAGCAATCAAGAAAATGCTTCACGAATCAGAGAAAGAACTGGAAGAGCTTGAAGGAGCTCGAGACCCCTTATGAACAACAATGCCAAGCAACCAGAGCTTCCAGGGACTCAGCCACTACCTAAAGACTATACATGGACTGACCCTGGACTCTGACCTCATAGGTAGCAATGAATATCCTAGTAAGAGCACCAGTGGAAGGGGAAGCCCTGGGTCCTGCTAAGACTGAACCCCCAGTGAACTAGACTGTTGGGGGGAGGGCGGCAATGGGGGGAGGGTTGGGAGGGGAACACCCATAAGGAAGGGGAGGGGGGAGGGGGATGTTTGCCCGGAAACCAGGAAAGGGAATAACACTCGAAATGTATATAAGAAATACTCAAGTTAATAAAAAAAAAAAAAAGAAAGAAAGAAAAAAAAAAGAAAATGCTTCACAGTCAAGGGCAGAGGCCAATCGAATAAGGCAGTTCCTCAGTTGAGTTCACTGTCAAATTAACAGCCATGGGTACTGGAGTTTGGAGGGTTTCACCATTAATAGTGGGGTGAGCGCTCAGAATTTAATCTTCAGCCTGCACTGAGGACTGATAGCCTCTGAGCTACTGGTCTTTGTTCTGCTTGTCGAGGCTTTGGCTAGTCCAGTACTCACTGTTGACAGAAATAACTTTGAGGTTCTAAAAGGAAGAGAGCAGCACTCCAACCAAGGTGCCCAGAAAAGGCAGACTTCACTCTTTTTTTATTTAATTTTTTATTAGATCTATTTCGTCAAAGGCTACCCTCAGAAGAGCAACTGAAGCACAGGGGTTTATTTATTTATTTGTTTGGGTTTTATTCTAACTCAGGTGATAACTATGTCTCCTCATTGGCTGGGGTTAGACCAAACAATCTTAATTGGCTAGTCTCGAAAAAAAAAATGGTAGCTAGGAAGAGGAGGAAGGTGGTGAAAGGGGGGTCATTGCTTGAAGCAGAAAAGGGGCACTGCTCCAGCAACCAGACTCCTCTAGCACAGCACGGTCCCTTTGTGTAGACAAAGGTTTTATGTGATTTAGGGTTAAAACACTTGCATACAAGTCTTAAAAGGTGAGGAAAATAAAAAGATTTTAATTCCTTGTCCTAAACACATGCGATCTGGCTGTGATAGAACAGGCTCATACTCAATTTTTATTACACTATGGAGCCCAGACAGGACTTCAACTTCTGAGATTACAGCTCTGTGCCTATGGCTACTCCTACTTACTGTGGTGACTGGGAACAAACCCGGAGCTTTATTCGTGATAAACTTGCACTCTGTCGTTTGTCAAAAACCACACCTTTCATCTTAAACTTAATAAGAGATCGTTTATTCTGGAGTCATTTTGCGTGACCATGGCCCAGGAAAACAGATTTAGGCTACCCTAAGGTCCGCGTTTCAATGGACCTGGAAGCAGTTTCATAAATTTTTCTGGTTTCACCAAGCAAAGAAAGGCATAAATCAACGCAAGTTTAAAGTGCATTGGGTACATCGAGATAAAGCTTTTCTTTTTCTACAGCCCAAGAGGCTATCTGAGCTTTGGGGTTGGTGGAAGTCAGTGGCCTGATAATAGATTCTACAAGATCCCGCCCTTCCCTAGGGCAGTTAACAGTCTCCAGAGAGAGAGGCTCCTCGGGCCAAGAAAACTGACAGTTAAGGCTGTTGGGACTTTTGATTTTCCTTCAGTGGTGCGGCCGCCCATAAAGTTCCCGTGTTTCTGTGAGTCACTAATTACTCTTCCAAGTTAGACTTGACTGAGCTAAGTTCTTCGGACGACCGTGGGTTCCGTGTCGAGGGTGAAAAAAACATTTATTTAGCTTCCGGGAAGAGTTGACGCAATCGTGCCACATTCAAGACAGGTAGGGCATCCACCCTCCTATCTTTTGGATCTTGGAGGTCAGGTTCTGAATTTGAGGGGCGTCAGGATTTGGTGGGAAGAGAAGGCATCCCCCTTCGCCTGGGAAGTATTCTAGCTCCTAGCCAGTTCCGCCCCGCTTCCACTGAGAGGGCTCCGACGTGCTATGGCTTCGCTCTTTGGTGGAGACTCATGGGCTCTGGTACCCAGTAGTGTGGATAGGAAGATCCTGAGTCCCAGAAATGATGAATGAGGGGATTCCAGTCTCAAGCAAGTGATCCTTGGTGTGCTCGGTTCCTCTCTCTCCTCAGGGCAGATTTAATTGCCCTGAATTTTCTAATTCTTTGCAGCGGAGTCTCAAATCCGCAGAGACGTGTTTCCTTCTTATTGGGGTTTGAATGCTTTGGTGGTTCAAGTACAAGAGGAGAGGTGTGATCCTCTCTGAAGTAAGTGTTATCGAGCTTTTGATAATCAGGATTGACACCCCTGCCCTCTTCTGGAATTCAGGTTCTCTCTCTTTCTATAAAACACAACAAGATTCGGTCCCCAGCTCCGAAAAAAAGAAAAGAAAAAAAAAAAAAAACACAACAAGAATACAACAAGCTTCCAACTGGAAGTTACCATTGGTCAACTGTCCCTATATCCCTTGCAAAATGTGCGATTTTTTTTCCTTCAATGATGGGGATCAAACTTGGCAGTATGAAGAATTCTGAGTAATCAGCAAACTGATGCTTAAAGCAGAACACAGTTTAGTCCAATATATAAACTTTTGTAATTAATACAAACTACTAGTAACCTTTAAAAGTTATTAAAAGGAAACTATTTTCTGCCAAAATCTATATAAACTTCTGTAATTAATACAAACTACTAGTAACCTTTAAAAGTTATTAAAGGGAAACTTATTCTCTGCCAAAAACTAAGAAAAAGTTTATGGACCAGTTTTCATCCAGATTTTGGGGTTGTACAATTTTATCACATAATCTCATTAGTCATTTGATATCTACTTCATAAAATTTAGGTTTAAGAAATTTCAACTTGGGGGGTTGGGGATTTAGCTCAGTGGTAGAGCGTTTGCCTAGCAAGCGCAAGGCCCTAGGTTTGGTCCTCAGCTCTGGGGGGGAAAAAAAAGAAATTTCAACTTGGGATGGAGAGATGGCTCAGTAGTTAAGAGCACTGATTGCTTTTGCCAAGGTCCTGAGTTCAATTCCCAGCAACCACATGATGGTTCACCACCACCTGTAATGAGATCTGATGCCCTCTTCTGGTGTGTCTGAAGAAGTGACAGTATACTCACATACATACATACATACATACATACATACATACATACATACATACATACATACATACAATAAAATCTTTTTTAAAAAATTTCAACATTATTATGCTAAGCTGCATTCAGGACCAGGCAAGAAATCATTCTTCCTTAATTTCTTTTCCTCTGATGTGAAGCTGGCTTCAGTGAGAGAACTGTGCAATGAATTCATGACAAAGACCACGTAGCCTACAGTTGAAGGTCACCATGGAAGGTTTTCATTCTAGACTTCGTCTCCTTTTAGAAAATTAGAGTATGAACACTGAAGCTCGAGTTCACTTTTCAAAACAATTAAATAAAAACTTTTGTCAGAATTCATATAACATTTTGACAAAGAACTTTGTAGTAATTTATTTCCATGTGTAATTTGAAATCAAGGGGGACTTATGCTCATCATTATGAGAAAGATCACCTGGATTATCCCTCTGCATATGTTATTGTCATTACTGTGTCCTTTCATCAAAACTCACCTTGCCAATCATACATATTTTTCTTAAATGCCTATCAGGATTAAACTATACAAATCAACTAAAATTATATACTTTGAAAGCTTAGTTTACCAGGAACCAAACAATATGCTGTTTGGAAATGGAGTTTAAGGTAAACTAATGTGTTCATTGATGCCGAAGTGCTTGGCCTCAGTGCACTCAGAAGCTCTCCTGCCTTCTACGCATTATTTACAAGGAGGAAAATATCTCATCTAAACAAATATCTGAGACATACATTTATAAATCAACCATTAGAATAGTAAGTTATGTAGTTCCTTTGGTATTACTAACTTTAGGAATTTCATGTCCATTTGTTTGTTTGTTTGTTTGTTTGTTTGTTTTTAAAAGTGTTAAGTAATTGAGGTAAGCAACAATTTACTACAAGCTGAAAGAGTGGGCAAGAATAGAATAATGAGAGATCCTCGTTATTACTAATTCTTGCTAACACACTTGAGGGTTTTGTGTTAAGAGTGTTTAGGGAGAACTGAAGTCAGCATAGTTCATTGTGTGATCCACTTGGGTGCAGTTCTGTGGATGTGGGTGACGGTTGCTTTCACATATTTCTAACTAACATGTTTGATCTGACAATCTACTTCAAAAGACTCAGAGGATGAAGTATGCTTCCCCTTTGTAGTCAGGTATGGTTTGGTCATTTGTCACTCCCAGAAGCGCCAGAATTGAGCCCATAGCTCCTGCATGTGGTGTATTTGAAGATCTAAGCAGCAGATTTTGGTGATGGCACAGTGCTCCCTTATCCATTTCCCAGTATAGGAGTCTACTGGGCACATCCTTTTATCAAACTGGTAGCTGTGTGGATGGGGAGGGTTTACATTTACCCTGCTAGAATTCTGCCATTTCTGCTCTCCTTAGGTTGCTTATGTACTCATTTTAAATACTTAAATTCATACACTTTAGAGTCAAATTAGAAAAAAAAAATTTTTTCAGTAAGAAAAATAAAAAAGAAAAGCACCCCACCTGACTTCATGAGAGAAGGGACCTTGGAAGATCCACTGAGTTTGTTTCCTGGCCATGTGACCTACCCTGAAGAGTAGTTCACTTCCTCAGGGAGACTCCCTTGGGGAAAATGAATTTTTCCATTTTCAAGTAGTCATCAATTGGAGATAGCTTCTGTAAGGACGGGAGCACGTGTCCACGTCCTTTCATTTCTACGACCCATGTGTTACAGATCTGTGTAGACCTTGTGCACGTGCCTCTGTGGCTTCTTAAGTGCTTTGGTTCTGTTGTGTTTAGAAGGCCTTGTTTCCTTGGTGTCCTCCATCCCCTCTGGCTATTAACTCTTCCTGCTCCTCTTTAGGGTTCCCTGGACCCTTCGGGAAGGGAAAGGTCTCCCATTCTCTGTGTATTGTCTGATGCAGAAGGAAGCTATTTTGATAACGGCTGAGCAAGGCCGGATCTAGGAGCATAGTAGAATGTCATTAGGACTCTTTTTTTTTTTTTTATTAACTTGAGTATTTCTTATATACATTTCGGGTGTTATTCCCTTTCCCGGTTTCCGGGCAAACATCCCCCTCCCCCCACCAGTCTAGTTTACTGGGGGTTCAGTCTTTAATGCTATGTTCTTTTTGTAGAACAGTAATATTTGATTTTCTTCTAGGTCCCTGGGCTGTCCAGTTTCAGGTCCTTGGTTAAGGAGTTTCAGGTATAGGTCCCATTTCACAGAGTAGGCCTTAAATCAACGAGACACTGTTTGCTTGTTTCCACGAGCCTCGTGCCACCATTGCCTTAGCTTATCTTGCAAGCAGGGCACCACTGTGGATGGAAGGGTTTGTTGCCGGGTTGGTGTTTACCAAATGTTTAGCAACATTTGGTAGTTATGTGCAACTACTTTTTGATAATTTCACCATACATCTGGCTAGTGTCCACACATGATTCCTCTGCTCAGCACTCCAGTTTTCGGATTAGAGATGTCCACCACCATGACTGGCATTATGAATACCTTGGTTTAGGATCAAGAACTAGCCCCAACACTTGCTATCTCTGCCAATCCTTTCACATTAACCAAAAGTTCATGCAGTGTGCCTTAAGGCAAAAAGAAAGCACCTCGAAGACTGGAAAGTAAGAGACTGGGTCTCTGGGAGACTGAGGCAGGAGGGTTTTGGGAGATGGTTCAGGAGACAGCTCGAGTGCTTGCTGTGCAGGCTTTGAGCCTGAGTTGGATCCCCAGCACCCACAGAAAGCCTGGTGTGGTGGTGCAAGCTTTTAACTGCAGCTCTAGCGGGGACAGAGACACGTCCCCAGATCTTGTTTACCAGTCAGTCCAGTTGAAGTCCCAAGTCTAAGGTTCGGTAAGAGACTGTCACAAACGGAAGGTAGACAGTGGTAAAATAGACCACGAGGTCAACCTGCACATGTATCGGTGTGTGCTGTAGTAATTAATCTCAAATCAGGGTTTCTATCCCGCCGTTGATCATTCGGTTCCCACATAAAAGACACACAAGCTTTATATTTACAGTAAGCCTGTATGGCACTAGAGCTGAGGGGTCAGGAGACACTACCTCAATTTGCAGCTCAAGTCACCATCTTACTCAGCCCCTCTGGTGCCCTCCTGATGTATCCCCCGAGTCTGAAGGCTGGTAGATGGACCTTAGACATTATGAGAAGGAGCAGTGTCACCGCTGGACTGAGTGCTCCTTCCCTGGAAAGGTTCCTAAAATACAAAGTCCTCTCCAGCCAGGGACTACAGTAATGCCAGTAAATCCCGAGTTTCCAGGCACATCCCTGTTGAAAATGAGGATCCACACTCATTCGTGGTCTGCAATTGAAGCAGAGGGGGTGAGAGTTGCCCTTTTTGATGTAATTTTCAGTGTCTAGATATTGTTAAAAAAAACTGTGATGCTTGAAGTGTGTTCATGAATTTGCTTCAAACTAGCATTACACCAGGGAAGCCTGTGAGGCCTGCAAGCCCCTCAGGGATTAGATAGAAAAGATCTTCAAAAGCACAGCGGGGGTGGGAGTGGGGTGGAGTAGAAACACAAGAGGAGGGGCTGGTGGGAGGCAGTGAAATCAGATCAGAGGCAGTTTTCCTCTGTGGTGAGCCTGTTCATCAGGCTACATCTCCAAAGGAGCTGCATGCTGGGTGCCCCTGATGAATGAGAGCGCGATCACAGAATTGGTGGAGGGAGGTAAAGGGCTCTTCTTCTGCAGAGAGAGAAAGGAACAAAGTGTATAAGCACTGCCATTCACCAGATTCTCAGTACTTGGGTAAAAGAAAGTTCCTTCCCTAACTTTCTTTTAGATCGAGGTGCTTGGTCTAGTCATAATATACCTAAGTTTAACACTTGGGTGGCAGTCTGAGAGAAAGTTACCTTTGGGTTCTGTTTCCTGGACAAAAGATTTATGAATTCCATAATAGGTTTATACATGTAGTATAATAAGAAAAAAATTGTACTTGTCCAGATTTGGGCACAGAAAACCTTAAACTTTCAGGGATTTCCTGAGCAACAAGGTCTTAGAACAATACCTGGATTTATGCTAATGGTGTGTCCCACTATTTGTGACCTCAGAATGGCCATGATGACATGCTTTGAGCCAGGATCAGCTATGGGGCTGTTTTAAGGAGAGTGCACTGAATGTGTTGGAACTTGGGACGTTTGGGTGCCAGTGCGTTGAATCTTAGGCATCCAGTTGGTATCAAAGAGCTGGTCAGTGTTCAGCAAACATCAGGCACTCTTTGTCAGAAATGACATCAAAAGATTAGACCACAGGTCACGACCTCCTCTGGATTCTGGATGCTTTCATTAAAATTACAAATACATTTATCTGTTCATTTACTTATGGGTGTGTGAGCACACGTGTGGAGATCACGGGACCACTGTAGGAGTTGGTTCTCTCCTTTTACTGTGGGGGATTGAACATACATTGCCAGGCTTGGGGGCGAGTGCCCTTCTCCACTGAGTTATCCTGCTATCTGAATGTTTTATCACTGGTCAAAATCATGAACAACCTTTTCACACTAAGAGGAAATGAAAGTCGTACATATGGACCTCTTCTCTCCTCTTTCCTCCTCTTGCATTTGTTTTCAAACAAGGTTTCTTGTGGCCTAGGCTGGTCTCAAACTTGCCGAATGGCTGGCTGTCCTTGAGTGCCTACTCCTCCACTCTTCAGTCCCGGATGGCAGGCATAAAACGCTGTTTCACCCTTGCCTTCCTTCCTTCCTCCCTTCCTTCCTTCTTTCCCTTCCCCTCCCACCCTTCCCTTTCCTTTCTTTCCTCTATTTTCTTCTTCCTTTTTCTTTTTCCTTTTCTTTTTAAAATAAAATACTATTTTACAAAAGCATTTTATGATTTGTGTGTAACATAATGTTCTTAATATTCTCTCACCTCCCTTCCCTCCCTCCTCTCTCCTCTTCCTCCTATTCCCCTCTCTAACTTTTTCTTTCTTTTTTCTTTTCCTAGTCTCTTTCCTCCTCTTCTTTTTGGAAATGTGATTCTCATAGCTCGGGTTGATCTCAGATGTTCTGTGTGGCTGAGGATGACCTTGAATCCTTGTTTTCTCAGGTTTCTTCTAAGCGATCTGATGCCGATGTGTATTGCCCTGCCTGGTGTTGGCTTTTGATAGAGTGATGGAGTCTGAAGAAGAAAAGGGATTCTCTTTATGTAACTATTAAAATCAAGTTAGTGTAGCCATGGAACTATTACACTGATGAAAAAGTAGCCATGTTTTGTTTAGGTGAGCCTGACCCAGCTCAGCATTCAGAGCTGACTGACCAATGGATGGAGAATTTAAATCTTTTCTGTAGCGTTACCATGTGTCTCTCTGTATCTACCTACATACTTGCCTGCCTGCCTGTCTACCTATCTAGGTATCTCTCTGTAGGCAGTGTTTACTTTTCATGAGTTTAGTATTTCTGGGCATATGCTCATATGTTTGAATGTGGAAGTACACACTGTATGCACATCTGTGTGCCGTGTCCATGCCTGATGCCAGAGAAAGTCAGAAGATGGCATTAAATCCCCTGAGAATAGGTATTAGAGATAGGTATGAGTTGCCAAGTGGGAATTGAGCCAGGACCTAAAAGAAATGCCAAGGCTCTTTATTGCTGAGCCATTTTGGTATTCTCCAGCCCCCCTTAGATTTTGCTCTGTTTTGTTTTTTTCAGTGCTGGGGAATCAAACTAATAGCACCACTAAGTAAACACCCTGTCACTGAGTTGTACTTCTAGCCCCTAATTATTATTAGTAGTGTTGGTGCACATGTGCACATGTTCATGGATTTATGTGAAGGCCATGGGTTAACCTGGGGTGATGTTGTTGTTCAGGAACAACCTACAACGTTTGTAGAAGCAGGACTTTGGAATGGGGTGCTTGGGGCTTGCAAATTTGGTTACACTGGACTGGCTGACAAGTGAGACCCATCAAAGAGCCTGAATCAGATCAATCAGTTCTGCTTTCTGGGAGGGACCTGGCTTGGGATCAAATTGTTTCGGTTAAAGTAGCTACTAAGTACTACTGGTTTCATCTTTCATCTCCTGACAGTCATGGAAATGCACCTGTGTCATCATGCAAAAAGGGTAGCAGTGTTGGGCAGTGAGTTTCTCAAACTGGGCTCGAGGGTGTGCCAGGAGTAGGGCCTGATACTAGGTCACACAGTCTGTAGACAGCTAATGTTCCAGTACTCCTCAGAGGAGGGCTTCAACTGTTAACATGTTTGCGTTCTTTCATTAAACTAGCAGCAGCTGTCAGACCTGAGACAGGTGGGTCATCCTGCAGCTACAGGGTCCAACGTTTATGTCATGAGCAAACATCTTAAAAGGATTTGAGAGATCTGGAACCTTTAGGCTGAAGCAGAAGTCAGAGTTGTTTGGTTTTTTGTTTGTTTCTTTGTTTGTTTTGTTTTTGTTTTGAGGTTTTTTTTATTGGATTTCTTTTATTTATATTTCAGATGTTATTCCTTTTCCCAGTTTCCCAGACAAAAGCCCCCATCACATCCCCCTCCCCCTCTTCTATAAGGGTGTTCCTCTTCCCAACGCCCCCCGCCCCAACATTCTGCTATACTTGGGGGTCCAGCCTAGGCAGGACCAAGGACTTCTCCTTTCATTGGTGCCCAACAAGGCCATCCTCTGCTGCATATACAGCTGGAGCCATGGGTCAATGTCCCACGCTACGGCTCGCCAGCAAGAACGACACAGGACACAAAGGATCCTTCTGCAGAAAAAGCTTTAATGCATCTTGAGAGCGAGAACACAAGCTTACAATACGGAGACCCCAAGTGAGGGAAAGACCACCCCTTATATAGGAAACTATCCTCACCTAGGACGTGTCACTCTCTGGCTGGTCGCTGCCAAACGTGCCAGATGACGTACCACAGCATACGTGTCCCCCTGAGTGAGGAATTTACCAGGTGCTTGCGTATTGCCCTTTTACTAGGTGCATCCTGCCAGATATCAGCGCCATCTTACAATGGAGAATGTGGAGGCGGCCCTCCACATCTCCCCCTTTTCTGTTTATAAGCAAATAGGACACCCATAAATAGGAGGGTGAAGGCAGAGGTCATATCCTCGCACAAAGTTGGCGAACCTGTACAAGAGAGATACCCTAAAGCTGTTGTTGAGACCCAGGGCACTCTGACCCGTCGCACTGCCATTTTTCGAGGGAGGGAAAACTGGGGCAGATACCCTCATGTAATATGACATGCCTTCCAGGGAGCGTGTTTGGTAGAACTTCCCTGTGCAATGCTAAGCTCGTCATCCCTCATGGGCTGCTCAAGCCGGACACTCTAATCCTGTGCAATGAACCGAGGTTCTAGGAGTGCAAGAGCTGTCCAGCCGGCGACCTATTGCTTGAGCATGGTCAACCAAATATCGGCTGACGCTCCTTGTTCAAGGGCTATAAGCGCCTGGGCGATCACAATTTTGTCCCTCTTTGTTTGAAATCTCAATTTGCAAAGCAACCAGAGGAGTAACACTAATCCGCAGGAGAGGACTGCTCCAATCAGTCCCACCCCCACCCATTCCTTAAAATAAGAGACTGCTGAGGTGATCCAGGATGACAATCCTTCTGTCAAAGACAGATCCAGTCGGGTAGAGTTTACTTGAATGATGGCCGCTCTCAATTCCCTAAGCGTCTGCTCAAAATCCAAGGTCCAATTCTGTAACAAATGCTGTGAAAGGGTTTTAGACAAATTGGCAGCTTTGGTAAGTTGTTCATACTGTATAGACGTGACACAAAGGCCGGGGAGCTTTTGTTCACAGCCAAGCTGGGCCAGTTGCCATAGGATGTCTAGCTGCTCTTGGACCAGATCTATACATTGGTTAACAAGCATGAGGCCTCCTTGTATCTGAGTATTAGCCGAGGCCTGTCTGTCCAGAGCCACAGAGACGGTAGCCGATAAATCATTGATAGTTTGGGTTGTCTGTACTGAGTTTGACAAGGCCAATGCCGAGGCAGTAACCGAAGCAGCAACTGCCGTTGTAGCAATAATGCCAACAATAATTGCAGAGATGCCAAAATCTCTCTTTCCTCTAAATAAGGTCAGGGTCCCCAGAGTCTCAACAGGGACCGGGATAAAGTGAGGCATGCGGGTAACTACCGCTATGGAATATTGGCTAGCATCCCAGCATAGGGCATAAAAACATGAACCGTATGTACAATTCAATTTAGAAACTTTAGTGGCATTACTTATAATCCACACAAATGGCGGCCAGACACAAACCGGAGCAGGGTTAAACCCCGTGCTCCAGTAAGGTTTATATTTTATGTGAGTAGCTATCCAGACAGAGGCTGAAGGGTGGATATTCCCCGTCCAAGAAAATGATAACCGTCCCTTTTCGCCCTTTCCTCCAAGTAGCATCGCCATGGGCGTAAGATCAGTGCAGCTACCATTAACGCCAGAAAGCATCCATTGATCAAAGGGATTATTATTGGACTGTCTAGGATCAATGGTGGTGAAGTTCACTCCGCCTCCCAAATCAGGGGAGAAGGAGAAAAAATTCTGGACTGCCCAGGCAGAGTCCCAGGACTGGCAACCAGTCCACGGCAAAGTAAGTTTTTCATCCTGGGTCCCTCTACAAAAGGGTGCCAACTTTGGTTGATGGAGAGGGCAGGTGGAGGAGTTAATGTAAGGCCACCAACCATAGAGAACTGTGGCGTTAGCCACAGTGTCTTCCTCACCAGTTCCCCATGTGGCCTCCCTTAACCAAGCAGAAGATTGATTACTCAACAATATGCAAGGAAGATCAGATGATGTTTTGTTGAATATGCCAAAACAAAGGCTGCCCTTAAGGGGAATAGTCCTATTTTCTTTTACTTGCTCTATATGGGAATCTAATGGTAAATAGGCTAGTCCCAATTCTTTGTCGGTAGTAAAGAAACGTGGAAACACTTGGGCATTATACATCACCGGCATCGGGAGGGGGAAGGTTGACACTATTCCCCACCGTAGTTCGCTCTGCACTTTTATTGGCACTCCCTGGATCAGCATGAGGATCACCAGAGTTGTCATCTTCTTGGTCCTCTGTCTTGATATTCCGAGTAAGTCGTCCCGGAACCCAAACTGGATTTTCATTATCCTGTGGAAAACACAAACAGCTCCCCTGGATCTTATCAAAACAGGATCCGGGCCCTTCCATTCGTTTGTCAATACATCTTTCCATTTAACTAATTCTTTTGTCCTTTTGGGCTCTGAGCAATGTCGCTCAGCAGCTGTTTGCCCAGCTTCATCAAGATTTAAAAAATTTAAGGTGAAAAGGGCCAAAGCAGTGGCCACTCGGGGTGTTGGGGGGAGTTCTATCATAATTCCCCCTCTTTGTTTTATTAAATATGATTTGAGCGTCCGATGAGCGCGCTCTATGATTCCCTGTCCTTGAGGGTTGTAGGGCAGGCCCGTCAGATAGGTAACCTGCATCTGAGCACAAAACTGACGGAATTTTTGAGATGTATAGGCGGGGCCATTGTCAGTTTTTACACATCTTGGCTTTCCCCAAGCACTCCATGCTTCAAGGCAGTGCTGAATGACATGTGTTGTTTTTTCTCCTGTAAGTGGGGTGGCATGTAGAATGCCAGAACATGTATCTATAGATACATGCACATACTGTAATTTTCCAAAAGTAGAATTATGAGTAACATCCATTTGCCAGATTTGCAATGGCTGTATTCCTCTCGGGTTGACCCCAATGTGAGGAACTGGGAGGAACTGGCAGCACTGTTGGCATTGGGTGACTATATCACGTGCCTCTTTTCTAGTTATAGAGAAGCAGCGGCGTAAAGTTTCCGAGGTAACATGGAAATTGCCATGAAAGGTTTTAGCGGCCTCTAGAGGAGAGGCCAGGGCCACAGCTATCATTTTTGTGGCTTTGTCAGCCAAATCATTCCCTGAACTCATTGGACCAGGGAGTCCAGAATGGGCCCGTATATGAGTAATATATACAGGGAATCTCATATTTATTAAAATAATTTGGATTTTTTGGAAAATCTCTGCTACCTTGCTAGTTGTTTTAATTACGCCGGCGTTTTCAAGGATATTAACAGCATTGACCACATAGGAGGAATCTGAAACAATATTTAGAGGCATCTGGAATTTTTCAAGGACCTCCATGACCACTAGGCATTCTACCACTTGGGGTGAGGTTTCAAAATATTGTCGTGAGAACACTTGGGAATTTACCACATATGCTCCCACCCCTGTTTTTTACCCATCTGTATACACTGTTATCCCTTCTTTTAACGGTCTGTGGGATGTGACGCGAGGGAAAACAACAGGTTGTGATCTAGCAAAACATAATAGGGGGTGTTTAGGATAATGATTATCTATCTGTCCAGCAAAGGAAGTAACTAACACTGCCCAAGCATTTGAGGTAGCAGCTAATGTTTGAACCTGAATGGCTGTATATGGTACTATCAAAGTTTTGGGTTCCTTCCCAAAATGAGTAATAGCTGCCTTCAACCCGCGGAGTGCAAGCTGAACAACCGCATCGGGATACCAGTCAGTAATCTTAGCAGGAGATGCATTGGGATGGATCCATAATAAAGGCCCATTCTGCCACAAGACAGCTGTTGGTAATTGCATAGTTTTGAAAACGCACAAATCAAAAGGCTTGGTTTCATCAATGCGCTACAATTGAGCATCCTGTAAGGCCTTTTCTACAACTTGTAAGTCCTGGTTTGCGGCTGGCATCAATACTCTCGCAGAGGAGATATGAGAATCCCCTTCCAAAATATCAAATAAGGGCTTCAACTCAGCAGAGGAAATCTTTAAAAATGGTCTCAGCCAATTTATATCTCCCAATAACTTTTGGAAATCATTTAAGGTATGCAAATGATCTCTGCGAATCTCTAATTTCCGGGGAACTATTTTTTCAGGATAAATGACCGATCCCAGAAATGAGCCAATTTCTGCAATTTGAACCTTTTCTGCAACGACTTGTAGTCCCCATCGTCCCAATGTTTTGATTAAGATGGGATATGAGGTCTGTAAGGTTGTTAAATCTTTATCACATATTAAAATGTCACCCATGTAATGAGCCAGAAGCAAAGATGGAAATTGCTTCCTTATAGGTTCAAGGGCTCGTTGCAAATATAGTTGACAAATAGTGGGGCTATTGGCCATGCCTTGAGGCAGGACCTTCCACTGAAATCTCTTATCAGGTTCAAGATGATTAGTAGCTGGTATAGTAAATGCAAACCTCTGTCTGTCCTGTGGACACAAGGGGATGGAAAAGAAACAATCCTTAATGTCTATAATTATTATCTTCCATTGCTTAGGTAAGGCAGAGAGTAAGGGTAGGCCTCGTTGGATCGAGCCAAATAAACTCATCTGTGCATTAATGGCTCTCAAATCATGGAGAAGTCTCCATTTTCCTGATTTTTTCTTTATCACAAAAATAGGAGTATTCCATGGTGAAATGGACGGTTCTAAATGACCAAGCTGCAATTGTTCATTAACCAATTTAGTGGCAGCTTCTAATTTTTCAGAGGATAGATGCCATTGAGGAACCCATATTGCTTCCTCCGTCAGCCAGGGTATGGGCATAGAACCCTCAATGGCATCTAGGAAAAACCCAGGCCTTGTTTATGGGGGTTTTCGACTGGTTCAATGGGCGTGAGACAGCCCTGTTCTAATCGCCCTAGGCCTTTCCCTTCCTTATAGCCCATCCTTGACATCATGTGGGCCACTTGTGGGGGGTATTCATTAGATAAGGTTAGTCCCATGGTCTGCATAACATCTCTCCCCCAAAGATTAACAGGTAGGGGAAGTACATAGGGAACAAATTGTCCCTGTCGGCCATCGACAGTCGTCCAAGTTAGAGTGACAGAGCTGATTTTAGGGCATGACTGGTAGCCTAAGCCTTGTAGCGAGTGAGAAAATCTTATGGTAGGCCATGATTGAGGCCACCATTTTGAGGAAATTATACTTTTATCAGCCCCAGTATCCAGAATGCCTTCAAATTTCTTTCCATTAATTTCTAAGCTCAATTTTGGGCGGTTGCTAAGATGAACCACCAAATATGCCAAATCATTACCAGTGGACCCCATGGGCCCTTTGGTATCCTGTATTGTGGTTTGGGAGCACAGAAGGAGTAATAACTGTCTATCTATCTCCTTCACTTATGGAAAAACCCCATCGGGACTTGAACAAAGAATCTGAATATCAAGAGAGTGCTGAGCTTCAACAAGGCCTGGATGGACTATCAGTCCTTGTAGGGCGAGAGATCCTCTCCCAAGGACAAGGCCTATCGTTCCTGGGGACAAAGGCCCCACAGTCTGAGCAGGAATTGGCTGAATGCCCATCTGGGGCATTAGAAAGAAGTTGGAGGCGGCACACAGGTCCAATTTTGTGTCACCTCTTGGGGAGTCTCCTCTGTCAGGGTCATGGCTTTCTGAAAGCGGTTCCCATATCTTTGAGGGCCCTGGGACCGGGGGCCCAACGATCCGTTTTTTGACATCTCATTAGGCTGAGCTTCTAAAGGAGGGAGCAGTTTGCCCTTAATATCCCTCACTGAGCGGCACTGGTCAGACCTATGGTAGTAGCCCTTGCCACATCGGACACAGATAGTTGCAGGCCTCCTGTCTCCCTTAGTTATCCTACAGTCTCTTTTTAAATGGCCCACTTTTCCACATTGAAAACATGATCTTGTATCTGTCCCTTTAAGGGGCATCGCCGGGACTGGAGAATGGCGGCCGCCAAGCCTGCATTAGTAAGGGGCCCGCCGAGTTCTCTGCAGACTCTGAGCTAATCCTGTAACCCTTTATTTTTTCTGGGGGCTATGGCTGCTCTGCATTCCTGGGTGGCTTGCTCAAAAACAAGCTGTTCTATAAGTGGTGCCGCTTGCTCCGTATCACCAAATATTCGTCCGGCAGTCTCTGTCATTCTAGCCACGAAGTCTGAGAATGGTTCCTGGGGTCCCTGGATTATTCGAGTAAGTTGATTATCGGCCCCTCCTTTCTTAGTGAGTGCCTTCCAGGCCTTAATGGCCGAGCTGGAGACTTGAACATAAGCGCCCCAATGGTAATTAGCTTGGTCCGCCGCGAAGCGACCCTGTCCCGTCAAGAGTTCAAACGTCCATTCTTTTTTTTTTTTTTTTTTTTTTTTTTTTTTTTTTTTTTTATCGTGTCAAGCCAGGAGAGGAAGGGAGGAAGAGAGAGAGAGAGAGAGAGAGAGAGAGAGAGAGGAAGAGCAGAAGGAAGAGTGAGAGTGAGGAAAAAGAGTGAGAGTGAGAGGAATAGTGAGAGTCTCCTGTAGCTTTATTCACCACTTATATACCCAAGTCTCCAGGTAGAAAATAACTGGGAAGCACAGTGGGAAACCCTGGCTCGTGACTACCTGGCTTGTGACTTCGGTAACAAAAGACCAACTACGAGACCTGAATTAATTAGGGAGAAATCCCAGAAGACCAGCCTAAATCTCAAGGATAAAGGCTGAGGAAGTAAAAGGCAGAAGTAAATTGACCACCACCCAGGTGTGGTCCAGGTGTGTCAGTTCCACATGCATCAGCCGGGCTCAGCAGAGGTCATGCAGTGGAGATATCGGGTGTTTACTACTTGGTCTTTTCTTCCTGTGCCGTAAATACATGGGAGAGGCCTCTGTCCAACAATCCCATGACTTAACTGTGGCCATGCAGTTACAAAGCAGCCAGGCCCAAATCCAATATGGCACTACATCTCCCCCGTTATTCTTTTATAAAAAACCATTAGGTGGAAGTAGTGGTCTGAGAGAGATCAGACATGCCTCACAGAGTGCCCAGCTCGGCCATGGCGAGCCACTCTTGCAGTTAGGACTGCACCCCAATGGCCAGAAATGAACTTATGCTGTAACACACTGTTCTGGGCTATACGTGTGTGTTTATTGGGGGAGAAACTGGGCAGAGGAGCATTTGACCGGCCCGTACACTTAAACGGGGTGTAGCTAACTCTGTCTTAGGATCGACCTCTCAGACCCCAGCCTCTCATAGGATCACCTTGTCGCCCTCAAGGCTCCATGTCTAGATTGGTCAAGGGTCAGAGGAAGTTGCCCGTCGCTGAGAATAGCTACATCAGGTCATCTTCTCATTCCTCTTACTTGAGCCCAGGGGCGAAGGAGCAGAGGCCAGATGGCATTAATTTAAGAGATTGTGGAAGTTGAGCCTCTCCCGATAAGTAGTGGGCACCTCATCTGGTTCTCCTCAGCTGCTACCACCAAGGGCCGTAGTCAAGCCGCTCCTATAATCAAATTTAGAATTCCCAATTGTTAGCAACTACTCCAGAAAGTTCACCCACTGTGCTTGCCTAACAATAGATTGGGGGAGGGTAACTCCAGACACTGCAGACACAATGGCTGCAGCAGAAATGGCTGCTACAATAGCAGCAAAAATGCCAAGGTCTTTCCCAGGACAGTTCAGGATCGGTCATTCTTCTCTGGAGCAACCAGCAGGCAATGGAACCATATCTGAGATCTGCAGAACCAGGGCAGAGTTCCCCAGTCCACAGCAGCTTCCAGCAAGCAGCAGTGCACAGAGGGTCGGAGCGCAGGCCACGATGGGACAGGACACAATGACTGCAGCAACGCCAGAATTTCTGTGATGACAAAAGATGAGGGGGAATCCTCCGTCTTCCTCTAAGGGCACAGGAATGACTCCAAGAACCAGAACCACGAGAGCTGAATCTTCATGCTCGCAGGATCAGCATGTCTCACCAGACACTCAGGCAGTTGGCACACTCCTGCAGCATCCTGTAGAAAAAACACAAAGATTCCCTCTTCCCCATATAAAATACCTGGACAGGATCATGCCAATATGTGGGTCTTTCTATTTCACGTAGGCAGAAGTATGCCTAGTTGTAGGGTGCCATAAACCTTGGCATCCAAATTTTAAAATTGAAATAAAAGGAGCATTATTAGCATTCAGGGATAGCTCCCCCTTTTATTTATTAAAATTGTTAAAATATTATTTATTAAGATAAGTCCTCGAGGATTAAATTGAGGACACTGAGCACTTGTATTTATAAATTGACTTGTATACCAAATTATTGTTTCCAGCATTATTGTTTTGATGATATAAAGAATGAGACTTTTTGACTAATTGTTTCTATGTAAGGCCTATAATCTGCCTGGTATTATTGTCCTCCCTTGCTAAGGGGTCCAGGCAATCCAGTTTGAGTTTTTAAATGGCCTATAAAGGAACAGTACTTAGTGCTCTTAACTACTAAGCCATCTCTCCAGCACCTCACCAGCTTTATTTACCTAAACATAAGTATTAATTAGAAATGTCAAATCCTGTAAACAAGGTCCAGATTTAGCCTTATTTAGAAATCCCTGAGTTGGCAGGGTGAGGCTGGGCATTGAAAGTAAGCAAATGGAGCTTTCTCTTTTCGTGAGGGTGTGTTATCAACTCCATTACCATTTTCAAAGAGCTGGGTCTATGGTGTTGTTTAGTTCTCTGAGCCAGAGCACTGAAAGGACAGTGAGTTGTCAGACATTCACAGTGAAATCACTCACTGATTTCAAGTAGAAAACCTGCCTCTAATAAAGCATTAAGTAATTGTAAAATTTGAGGGCTAGTAGTATCTAAAAAAAAAAAAAAAAAAAAACGAAAACTTTTAATCAATTGTAAAACCACAAGCCACACATTGGCTATCAGTGTATGAATTGAAAGCTTGATTTTTAACATTTAAAAACAGTGGCTACAGCACGTAATTTAATAGTCTGTGTTGAAGCAGGGGAAACTCAAGAGAATAAACAAGTGATCCAATCATACATGTAGCCTTTTCATTAGATGAACCACCTATAAATACACTAAGTGCATTTTCTATGGGTTGCATGCACAGATTTACAGGAAATACAAAAGCATGTAAGGAGTAAAATTATCCATTTTGCCTGAAATTTGTATATGTAATAGGCCAAATATCAGTATTTTGTAATAACCAATTAAATTGCTGTTTGGACTAAGGTATGTTTCACCAGGTTTCTTTTTAAAATACTTCCATGACTCTAGCCTACAATTCTGTATTAACACAGCTGAAGTTTTATCTCCAATGTGCATAACAAAGACCTAAGTCCTCTGGTAAGGTGAGGTACTTAGCCAATTAACATATCCTTAGAAGCTTAAAATTAGCTTTAAATATTAAAAATGAATATTGAATCTTCTCTGGAGCAATAGTTACTCCCCAAATGTTAAAGCTCATTTTGAGAGCAAAGGTTTGTAGTAAAAATTTCCACATACACTGAAAGATTCAAAGTTCTAACTTCTTACAAAATTGTAAAATTCTTGTTACAAGAAGCAACAAAATTACATAATATAAGGCTAGTAGCCACTCTTTTGTAAACATTTTTAATGATATCACTTCATGGGCTCTCTAAAATTATAAGCAAGCTCACAAAATAAAAACTCACAATCGCCAGGATGTAAACAAACTGCATAAAAACAATCCTCTAAATCTATCTTGAAATGGCAGTTGGATTAAGCAAACAAGCTGTAATGCTCTCACAAGTTCTAAAACCTCATCACCTTCGTAAATCTTGTAACAATCTCTACCTGTTTGATTTTTTCTCAATTATAAATAAGTTTGAGTTACTCAATGTAACACTGGCAATCCTTAATCACAATCCTTAAATTCTCCTTGTAACATCAGAGCACAACCACAAGGTCACCTGAGTTCTGAGTAGTGACTAGGCAGCTGTCCTTGGAGCAGTGGAATTAGCATTAAAATACAGATAACTTCTGGGCAAACCACAACTTTGGAAAAAACCTCTAACAATCTAGTCTCCAAAATCCAGTCTCCAAAACATCGAGTCTATCCTTCAAGCTACAAAGTTTGACTGCCAATTCCTACATATGAACGCACGATGGTGCAGTCTCCAATACCTCAACAAGGAGACATTGCCCTAAAATCTTTTAGAAGCCTGATTTCTAGGATAAGAATTCCATAAAAATATTATCTCAATTTAGACCTGTTTCCCTAGGTTGGCTCATGCCACATGTTGTCTAGAATGACTTCGTCCAAATTACAGTTTTAAGCCAACTTTCTGTTACCAATATTATACTTTTTTAACCATATCCAATAACTTGAAAGCCAATAGTCCATAACCAAGGCATGTAGAGCATATTTATACATTTAAAACCAATCAGAAACAAAATTGAAGTGGCTACACCTATCTTTAATATTTAGACCAAGCACCATTTTTACTTTTCTAGCTATGATTTTAAGAGAAGCACCTTGTCACCTGCTAAATCTAATAATAAGTCAGGGATTTTTCTAAGAGAAACAGCCATCAGCTCCTGTACCAAAGAAGCCAAGGAGCTGCTAGAGCCTTTAAGATCAGTTCGTGGGGACGGTTAGCCCCCAGGCAGCTTCTCCAGCTGACCTATGCTCCAAGCTACAGGTGCAGGGCTCCAAAGGCCAATTGAAACTGCTTTTTATTCATTTGTTCCTTTTTGAAACGAGTTAAAACCAAATCAAGATGTGAACGATTGACAGATAAAGTTTTTACCATTTTTTTTTCTTTTGAACATGAAACATAAAACATTTAAACAACGAGAAACAAAAACCACAGACATAAACTGACAGACATGGACAGCTTGGTGCACCAAGGACAGACAATAGACATAGAAGGAAAAAACTAGATGGTGTCCCACCAAGGGGACCTACATATCCTACCTATGGAACCCAGAACCAGAAATAAGCATTTCTCCAATAGGAGCCAGCAGAGAGGCAGGACGTCTCCTGCTTTCCCTCTGTTCCTAGGAGAGCTCTGAAAAGGTTTTTCTTTCTCCAAAGCAACCACGGAGAGTCCGGGAGGACTGTTTTTCCCCAACCCGTTCTCTCTCATGTCTAGGGTGTAAACTATCTCTAGCCAGGGTCCAAAGACTAAAATATAACTCTAACAGAACACATATGCAAAAACACTTTACTGTTACCTTGTCCCTTTTTTATGACAAGTTTTACTCAGGCTAGCCCAAATCATCCAGGCCTTTCCTGACCCATCTTACGTCCAATCCGTCCCTTCTCCTCCTATGCCGGCCGGGCTCCAGGGACGTCCCGTAGGTGGTACCCCCTTTCTTCTCCGATCTCGGTGGGACCTCCATTTGTCGGCACCAGCACCGACCTGGTACCGAGAATCGGGCGAAAGCCTACGGGATGAAAGAAACACACACACACACACACACACACACACACAGGTTATCGTGTCAAGCCAGGAGAGGAAGGGAGGAAGAGAGAGAGAGAGAGAGAGAGAGAGAGAGAGAGAGAGAGAGAGGAAGAGCAGAAGGAAGAGTGAGAGTGAGGAAAAAGAGTGAGAGTGAGAGGAATAGTGAGATCAAACGTCCATTCTTGCTGCTCAGGCGCTAAAGCCGTGGCATTAGCTCTGGCCTGTGTTTGAGCCGCCTCATACCAAAGCGCCTTCCATTCCATATATTGGCCCATGTTAACAAGGGTCGCCTTTGCAATCATCTGCCAATCGGCGGGTGTCAAATAATTTAGGGCCAGCCTTTCAAGAATGGTTAGGGTGTAACTCGGTACTTTCTGACAGACTCCGCCAGCTCTTTTATTTGGTTATATTCGACTGGGGCATGAACCCGCTCACCCTCCTGTGTTTCAAAGACTGGGAACGTCATGCGCAGCTTCCTTCTCTCTCTTTCGGGGACTAAAGAGAACGCGCAAGAGCGCGCCTCATACGGAGGGGGCGCCGTTGGCGACTGCCGTGGCGAAGCTTCCTATTACCTCCCTTTCGTTCCTCGCGGTGATATCTCTCTTCCTCATATCTAGCTGCTTCCTCATCTAACTCGGCCTCCTCCTCTGAATCTAAGATTCCATTCTCAGAGCTATCAGAACTGTCGAGGTTCAGCACTTCTAGCTCTTTCACAGAGTATATGCTGGCTCCCCCTCCCGGTTGCTGTGTAGAGAGGGAAGTGCCGGAATCTGAAAGCTTTAACCCTTCCTTGTCCGCGGACTTAACGGGAGGGCTTTTTTTCTTTCTCAGGACGTCCTTTCTCTTGCGCGCGCCTAATCTCTCACTACGTTCAGTTTCTGACATGCTGTCCTGGACTACCTTGAGAGTGGTCTGTCCTCCTACAACTGCTGCCTTACATACTTCATCTGCTAAGCAATTTTTGACTAGTTTCCATATGGCTTTAGTTCCTAGCCGCAGATCTTTCTCCGCCAATTTTCTGTCTAGGTCCCTTCCAAGTTTGTCCCATGAGGCGATTGTAAATGAGCCTGAACAGGCAAACCAGGGAGCCACCCTGTCCACTTCTTTCACAAAGTTTTTAAGTGTTCTTCCTCCAATTTTAATGTCCCTCTGCTTTAGCACCGTTTCCAAAGCCGTGATCACAGACTGTGAGGATCCCATGAGGGACCAAGAACGCCCGGCGGCTTATCTACGTCCGTCTGACAAGGTGTGAGTAGAAACAGACACGCTGCTCTCTTATATACGGGAGTCTTACGCGCACTTCCCGGGCGGTGCTATCGTGTCCCTGCTCCCCAACAGTAAAGGGGAGCTGCGCGAAGCTCACTTATTTACGAGAGACTGAGACGCGCCTCCAGCTGCTGTCCTTTTAGCTGCAGAAACGGTGAAAACAGTACATAATAATAAGAAAGAGTAGGGTGGCTCCGAGAACAAATACCATGGCCTCGACAAATCCTTCCCAAGGCGGCGACAACCCCAGACCAAAGTCCAAGAAATGCATGCCTCTCTGAACGTATTTTTTACCTGCAGTTCTGAATCCTCCTTGTCACCAAGGGGTCTCCGATGGTGCTGACGATGACGAGGTCTTTCTCCCGGGTTTCTGGCACCAAATGTCCCATGCTACGTCTCGCCAGCAAGAACGACGCAGGACACAAAGGATCCTTCTGCAGAAAAAGCTTTAATGCATCTTGAGAGCGAGAGCACAAGCTTACAATACGGAGACCCCGAGTGAGGGAAAAACCATGCCTTATATAGGAAACTATCGTCGCCTAGGACGTGTCACTCTCTGGCTGGTCGCTGCCAAATGTGCCAGATGACGTACCACAGCATACGTGTCCCCCTGAGTGAGGAATTTACCAGGCGCTTGCGTATTGCTCTTTTACTAGGTGCATCCTGCCGGATATCGGCGCCATCTTACAATGGAGAATGTGGGGGCGGCCCTCCACAGGTCAATCCATGTATAGTCTTTGCATAGTGGTTTAGTCCCTGGGAGCTCTGGTTGGTTGGCATTGTTGTTCTTTTGGGGTTGCAAACCCCTTCAGCTCTTTCAGTCCTTTCTCTAATTCCTCCAACAGGATCTCATTCTCAGTTCAATGGTTTGCTGCTAGTATTCGCCTCTGTATTTGACATGCTGTGGCTGTGTCTCTCAGGAGACAGTTATATCAGGCTCCTGTCAGCATGCACTTCTTAGCTTCATCAATCTTATCTAGTTTTGGTGGTTGTATACATATGAGCTATGTACCCATGTGGGGCAGGTTCTGAATAGCCATTCCTTCAGTCTCGGCTTAAAACTTTGTCTCCACATCCCCTCCTATGAATATTTTTGTTCCCCCTTTTAAGAAGGAGTGAAGCATCCCCACTTTGGTCATTATTCTTATTGAGCTTCATGTGCTCTGTGGATTGTATCTTGAGTAATTCAAGCCTTTTGGCTAATATCCACTTACCAGTGAGTGCATACCATGTGTGTTTTTCTGTGATTGGGTTACCTTACTCAGGATATTTTCTAGTTCAATACATTTGCCTATGAATTTCATGAAGCCACTGTTTTTGATAGCTGAGTAGTATTCCATTGTGTAGATGTACCACATTTTCTGTATCCTCTCCTCTGTTGAAGGGCATCTGGGTTTTTTCCAGCTTCTGGCTATTATAAATCAGGCTGCTATGAACATAATGGAGCATGTGTGTTTGTTGTATGTTAGAGCATCTTTTGGGTATAAGCCCAGGAGAGGTATAGCTGGGTCCTCAGGTAGAATAATGTCCAATTTTCTGAGGAACCTCCAGACTGATTTCCAGAATGGTTGTACCTGTTTACAGTACCACCAACAAAGGAGGAGTGTTCCTCTTTCTCCATATCCTCGCCAGCATTTGTCACCTGAGATTTTGATCTTAGCCATTCTTATTGGGATGAGGTAGAATCTCAGGGTTGTTTTGATTTGCATTTCCCTAATAACTAAGTATGTTGAACATTTCCTTAGGTACTTCTCAGCCACTTGATATTCCTCAGCTGAGAATTCTTTGTTTAGTTCTGCCCCTCCCCATTTTTTAATAGGGTTACTTGGCTTTCTGGAGTCTTCTTGAGTTCTTTGTATATTTTGGATATTAGCCCTCTATCTGTTGGAGGATTGATAAAGATCTTTTCCCAATCTGTTGGTTGCCCTTTTGTCCTAATGACAGTGTCCTTTGCCTTACAGAAACTTTACAGTTTTATGAGGTCCCATTTGTCAATTTGTGATCTTAGAGCATAAGCCATCGGTGTTTTGCCCAGGAAATTTTCTCCAGTACCCATGTGTTTGAGACTCTTCCCCACTTTTTCTTCTATTAGTTTGAGTGTATCTGGTTTGATGTGGAGGTCCTTGATCCACTTGGACTTAAGCTTTGTACAGGGTGATAAGAATTGATTGATTTACATTCTTCTACATTCTGACCTCCAGTTGAACCAGCACCATTTCTTGAAAATGCTTTTTTCCATTTGATTGTTTTTAGTTCCTTTGTCAAAGATCAAGTGACCATAGGTGTGTGGGTTCATTTCTGGATCTTCAATTCTATTCCATTGATCTACCTGCCTGTCTCTGTACCAATACCATACAGTTTTTATCACTATTGCTCTGTAATACTGCTTGAAGTCAGGGATGGTTCTTTTATTGTTGAGGATAGTTTTCCCTATCCTGTGTTTTTGTTATTCCAAATGAATTTGGAAATTGCTTTCTAACTCTATGAAGAATTGGGTTGGAATTTTGATAGGGATTGCATTGTATCTGTAGATCGCTTTTGGTAAAATGGCCATTTTTACTCTATTAACCCTGACAACCCATGAACATGGAAGATCTTTCCATCTTCTGAGATCTTCTTCAATTTCTTCCTTCAGAGACTTGAAGTTCTTGTCATACAGATCTTTGACTTGCTTGGTTACAGTCACACCGAGGTATTTTATGTTATTTGGGACTATTGTGAAGGATGTCATTTCCCTAATTTCTTTCTCAGCCTCTTTATCCTTTGAGTAGAAGAAGGCTACTGATTTGTTTGAGTTAATTTTATACCCACCACTTTTCTGAAGTTCCTTATCAGGCTTAGTATTTCTCTGGTGGAACTTTTGGGGTCACTTAAGTATACTATCATATCATCCACAAATAGTGATATTTTGACTTCTTCCTTTCTAATTTGTATCCCTTTGACCTCCTTTTGTTGTCTGATTGCTCTGGCTAGTACTATATTGAATAAGTAGGGAGAGAGTGGGCAGCCATGTCTAGTCCCTGATTTTGATGGGATTGCTTCATTTCTTTCTGATTAGTTTGATGTTAGCTACTGGTTTGCTGTATATGGCTTTTACTATGTTTAGGTATGGGCCTTGAATTCCTGTTCTTTCCAGGACTTTTATCATGAAGGGGTGTTGAATTTTGTCAAATGCTTTCTCACCATCTAATGAAATAATTATGTGGTTTTTTCTTTGAGTTTGTTTATATAGTGGATTACATTAATGGATTTCCATTATATTGAGCCATCCCTGCATCACTGAGATGAAGCCTACTTGATCATGATGGATGATCATTTTGGTGTGTTCTTGGATTCAGTTTGCAAGCATTTTATTGAGTATTTATTTGTCAATGTTCATAAGGGAAATTGACCTGAAGTTCTCTTTCTTTGTTGGGTCTTTGTGTGGTTTAGGTTTAATGTAATTTTGGCTTTATAGATAGAATTGGGTAGTGCTCCTTCTGTTTTTATTTTGAGTAATAGTTTGGATAGTATTGGTATGAGGTCTTCTATGAAGATCTGATAGAATTCTGCACTAAACCCATCTGGTCCTGGAGACTTTTTTTTTCCCGGAGCTGGGGACCGAACCCAGGGCCTTGCGCTTGCTAGGCAAGCGCTCTACCACTGAGCTAAATCCCCAACCCCTGGAGACTTTTAATAACTGTTTCCATTTCTTTAGGCGTTATGAAATTGTTTGGATGGTTTATCTGATCCTAATTTAACTTTGGTACCTGGTATTTGTCTAGAAAATTGTCCATTTCCCCCAGGTTTTCCAGTTTTCTTGAATGTAGGCTTTCTGATGATTTTTTTTAATTTCTTCAGATTCTGTTACTATGTCTCCCTTTCCATTTCTGATTTTGTTAATTTGGTTACACTCTCTGTGCCCTCTGGTTAGTCTGGCTAAGTGTTTATCTATCTTGTTGATTTTCTCAAAGAACCAGCTCCTGGTTTTGTTGATTCTTTGTATAGTCTTTTTTTGTTTGTTTGTTTCTACTTGATTGATTTCAGCCCTGAGTTTGATTGTTTCCTGCTGTCTTCTCTTCTTGGGTGTATCTGCATCTTTTTGTACTAGAGCTTTTAGGTGTGCTGTCAAGCTGCTAATCTACGTTTTCTCCATTTTCCTTTTGGAGGCACTCAGAGCTATGAGTTTTCCTTTTAGGACTGCTTTCATTGTGTCCCATGAGTTTTGGTATGTTGTGCCTTCGTTTTCATTTAAATTCTAAATATCTTTAATTTCTTTATTTTTGCATAGAGTATTGTTCAACTTCCGTATGTATGTGGGCTTTCGGTCATTATTTCTGTTATTGAAGGCCAGCCTTAGTCCGTGGTGATCTCATAGGATGCATGGGATTATTTCTATCTTCCTGCATTTGTTGAGGCCTGTTTTGTGACCGATTATATGGTCCATTTTGGAGAAGGTACCATGAGGTACTGAGAAGAAGGTATATTCCTTTCTTTTAGGATGAAATGTTCTATAAATATCTGTTGAATCCATTTGGTTCATAACTTCTCTTAGTTTCTCTGTGTCTCTGTTTAATTTCTGTTTCCATGATCTGTCTATTGATGAGAGTGGGGTGTTGAAATCTCCTGCAGTTATCGTGTGAGATGTAATGTGTGATTTGAGCTTTAGTAAGCTTCTTTTATGAATGTAGGTGCCCTTGCATTTGGAGCATAGATATTTAGGATTGAGAGTTCATCTTGGTGGATTTTTCCTTTAATGAATATAAAGTGTCCTTATCTTTTTTGATGACTTTTGGTTGAAAATTGATTTTATTCGATATTAGAATGGCTACTCCAGCTTGTTTCTTCAGACCATTTGCTTGGAAAGTTGTTTTCCAGCCTTTTATTCTCAGACAGTGTCTGTCTTTGTCGCTTAAGTCTGTTTCCTGTACTCAGCAAAATGCTGTGTACTCTTTATGTATCCAGTCTGTTAGTCTATGTCTTTTTATTGGGGAATTGAGTCCTTTGATGTTCAAGGATATTAAGGAATAGTGATTGTTGTTTCCTATTATTTTTGTTGTTTGAGGTAGAATTATTGTTTTGTCTCTCTCTCTTTTTGCTTTTGTTGCAAGGAGATTACTTTCTTGCTTTTTCTAGGGTGTAGTTTCCCTCCTTGTGTTGGAGTTTTTTTATCCTTTGTAGGGCTGGATTTGTAGAAAGATATTGTGTAAATTTGGTTTCGTCATGGAATATCTTGGTTTCTCTATGTTAATTGAGAGTTTTCTGGGCTCGCAATTATGTTCTCTGTATGACATCTGCCCAGGATCTTCTTGCTTTAATAGTCCCTGTGAGAAGTCTGGTGTAATTGATAGGTCTGCCTTTATATGTTTCTTGACTTTTTTCCCTTACTGCTTTTAATATTCTTTTTTTTTTGTGCATTTGGTGTTTTGACTATTACGAGATGGAAGTAATTCTTTTCTGGTCCAATCTATTTGGAATTCTGTAGGCTTCTTGTATATTTGTGGGCATCTCTTTCTTTAAGTTAGGGAAGTTTTCTTCTATAATTTTGTTGAAAATATTTACTGGCCCTTTAAGTTGGGAGTCTTCACTCTCTTCTATACCTATTATCCTTAGGTTTGATCTTCTCATTGTTTCCCAGATTTCCTGGATGTTTTGGGCTAGGAGTTTTTTGCATTTAACATTATCTTTGATGGTTGTGTTGATGTGTTCTATGATATCTTCTGTCACTGAGATTCTCTCTTCTGTCTCTTGTACTCTGTTGGTGATGCTTGCATCTATGACTCCTGATCTCTTTCCTAGATTTTCTATCTCCAGGGTTGCCTCCCTTTGTGCTTTCTTTATTGTTTATTTCCAATTTTAAATCCTGGATGGTTTTGTTTAATACCTTCACATGTTTGTTTGTGTTTTCTTGTAATTCATTAAGGGATTTTTGTGTTCCCTCTTTAAGGTCTTCTACTTGTTTACCTCTGTTGTCCTGTATTTCTTCTAGGGAGTTATTTATGTCCTTCTTAAAGTCCTCTATCATCATCATGAGTTATGATTTTAAATCTAGATCTTGCTTTTCTGGTGTGTTTGGATATCCAGTATTTTCTTTGGTGGGAGTACTGGGCTCTGGTGATGCCAAGTAGTCTTGGTTTCTGTTGCTTACATTCCTGTGCTTGCCTCTCTCTATCAGGGTATCCTGGTGTTAGCTTGTCTTGCTGACTCTTACAGTGGCTTGACCCTCCTGTAAGGCCTGTGTGTCTGCAACCCTATAGACCTATTCTCTTTCAACCAGATCTTGGAATATAGAACTGCTCCTGGGTTTGTGTGTCTTGAAGCCTCCAGACAGGTTGTTTGTTGCAGGTTGTTGGTCTTACCTCTGCTCTCAGGTATGTAGGTTCTCATGGCAACTGACTTTCAGCTCTCAGTGCAGGTAGAAACCTGAAGGGTCCTGCTCCTGACTGCTCCTAGGTTCCTGTGCCCAGAGGGCTCAGATGACACTAGGCAGTTTCCTCTTAGGTCAGAAATGTGGGCAGAAAGTAGCTGTCTCCTCTGAGTTTTCAGGAGTGTCTGCACTTCGGAGGGTCCAGCTCTCTTTGGCCATGGGATTTGGGTGCAGGGTGCTCCAGATCTGTTTTTAAAGCCTCAAATGCCTTTGTGTTTAGTCTCAGCCTCAGTCCAGATTAGGGACTCAGTGCCTGCTTTGTACCATTTCCACAAACTCTGGTATCCAGAGGCAGCAAGATCCAGTGGCACCTAGGAACTCTTGAATCCATCTCTTCGTCTTTGGAGATGGGGTCTGAAGGATGGCAGCAATCCTGATCTGAGACAGGCTCCTTTTGCAGCCCTTCAGCTGGAAGCCAAGATGTGTAGTCTTCTACAAAGCTGGGCTTCTTAGTTGACATTCAGTAGTCCAAGGTTTGTAACTCTTGCAGCAGTTCCCAATGGCCCTTTTATAATTTGTTTTCCCAGGAATCCTCTGACAAAAAGATAGGAAGTATGTATTTAGTATCTTTATATTCTGTGGTAACTCGGTCCAGGTATGTTGCTCACTGTAACCCCCCACTGGGTCTCCGCTAGGTTGACTCACCTCTGCCAAGAATGACTTACCAAGGCTCAAGAATGCATGGCTCAGGTCCAAAACAGTGTATACCCATTTCTCTGGAAGAATCAGACTCCTGAGACTCAGAGGTCTCAGGTTTTGTCGTAAACAGGAGAGATATATTCCAGGATGACTGACTGAACACCAAGATGCCTGCTCTTCAAGTCAGGCAATATGGAAGTCATATCCCTTTTTGTTTCCAGAGTCACTGAGTATTATTCAATTGGGAGAGAAGTAGCTGAACTAGTTGTTTTCCCAGCATCCTGTCCTTCCCCTAGAAGCTCTTCCCTATGTTGTCCAAACATTCTGTCTCTCAGCTCTCTCTGTCTCTCTCTCTGTCTCTGTCTCTCTCTCCTTTCCTCTTCTCCTCTCCTCTCTTCTCTCTACACATGCTCTTCCTTTCTCTTTCCCTTCTCTTCTCACTCTTCCAATGGTGACTTCCCTAGCCTCAGTCCTCAGAAAGCAGCTTCCCAAAAAGCCTGCATTTAATATAATCTAATCTGGCTTGAACTGGCTTATTTCACTGGCAGAGAAATAACTTATACGTTCCTGGACAGTTACAACTACATAGAGAAATCTTGTCTCCCTCGCCCCCCCAAAAAAAGAAACACAAAGACCCAGGGTGGTCACCACACATACTCCTAATCAGCAGAGTACACTGACATCTCACATAGATCCATGTAGTCCATCCTAGCTTGGTACTCATAATGTAGCTGAAGATGACCTTGTATTTTGGATCCTTCTGACTCCATCCCCTAAATACTTAGACTACAGACATATCCACCAAACCCAACACATCCAGTTTATGCTGTACTGGGGATTGAACCCAGGGCTTTATGCATGCTAAGTGATCATTCTGACAACAGGATGATCCCTGATTTTCTCCTATTCTGTTGACTATCTTTAATTTCCTTTGCTCTACAGAGACTATTTAATTTAATGCAACCCGTTCATCATGTCTTGCTATTTTTTATCTGAGCTATTAAAGTCCCATTCAGAAACTATACAAATGCCATGAAGATCACATGACCTTTGTAGCAGTCACAAGAATGCATAGCAGAGACAGCATGTCTGTGATAACACTTGTAATCATTAAAATTCAATTTGTAGGTTAAAAAAAAGCACAGTAAGAAGAAAAACTTTGACTAAAGCAGTGTGCTGAGCTGTTCAGTCAGCAGACATAGAATGTCCTGACTGAAAACTCAATAGTCTGAAACATGGGCATTTTAACAAGAAGTTCCTAGAAATCCATTATGGAGTAGAGTCTCCTATAAAATAATATGAAGAGTCTGATGCAAAGTAATTTGAGTAGGATAAAATTGGAAGACAGAAATCAAATGAAATATTATAAATGCTTTATAAACACATCGTGGAGTGGGTTATTGCTATAAATACATCATGGAGTGGGTTATTGCTATAAATACATCATGGGATGGGTTATTGCTAAAGGTAGATCCATGGACTATGGTCGTTTTCCCTTCACTCCTTTCTACTGCTTAGTAGTCACTGAATAAAACAATGGATTTAATTATAACAGTTTATACAAATGTCACATACCATATTCACCCATATCGTTCTCTCACTGCATTTTTGTTAGTCCTTTTCCATTTCCCAAATAGCCCTACTTCAATTGTCATAGATTTCATTTTATGTTACATATAATGTATATGTATGAACACATATAAAATCTACACTCTGCATGTGAGACATGAAGCATTTGTGAGGCTGGCTTACTTAACAGGGTCATCTCTAGCTCTATACATTTCTCTACAATGACATCACTTCATTCTTTGTTATATGTAAATAAAACTCCATTGTGTATATAGACCACATTTACCTTATTCATCTTTTGACAGACATCTAGTTGGATTTCATAACTTGGTTGATAAATAATGCTTCAATAAATGTGTATGTTCAAACATAAAAGTGTTTTGAGTTCTTATTCTGACTTCCAGTAGCTGCACCAATTCATGTTCTTGCTGAGTTTACATGGACACTCCTTTGATATCCTCATCTTTATTGTTATTTTCCTAATGCTAGCTATTTGACTGTGGTATGGGATCTCAGTACAGCTCTTAACGTTCTTATGTCTAAGAATTCTGAACCTTTTAACTACAGTTTTTGGATGTTTGTCCTTCATCTTTTGGGAAATGTCCATTCTTTTCACTTCCCATTTATTATTTGGGTTGCTTGGGGTTTGTTCCTGTTTTAATTGTAGGTTTTCTTTATATTGTGTGTGGTGGGGGGCATCAGGGGACAACTTGTGGGAGTCATTCTCTCCACTATGTGGCTCCCAGAAATTAAATTCAGATTGTCAGGCTTGGAGGCAAGTACACTTACCTGATGAGCCATCTTACTGGTCACAATTTAAAATATGTAAACACTGATCCCTCCTTTCTCAGATGAATAGCTCAGGTTTTCTGTCACTCTGCAGGGTGTATCATCCGTCTCCTATTTGCTTGCTATAACGTGATGTTTCAGGATATTTGAACCTGTCTCCAGTTAGGGTAGGGGTCAGCTTTGGCACTCACCTTTAATCCCAGACAATGAAGATAAAGTAGTTTGTAGGAGGAAGCACCCATGTTTGAAAGTGATGTCTAATTGAGTGGCAGAAAAAAGGATGAATCAGAGAAAGATTTGGCAGAAAGGATATGGCCAACTCTTAATGAGAAGAGAGAGGACAGGGAAGTTACGTAAGGGAGACATAGACAGCACAGGAGGAGAAGAGTACAGTACAGGAGTACAGTAGAATTTGTGGAGAGTAGTAGAAATGAGAGGGAGAGTAGAGCAGCAGAGAGAGACAGAGACACAGACAGAGACACAGAGACAGACAGGCAGGCAGAGACAGAGACACAGAGAGAGACAGAGAGACAAAGAGAGACAGACAGAGAGACAGAGAGAGACAGACAAATGACAGGCAGGCAGACAGGCAGAGACAGCGAGACAGACAGAGACAGAAAGACAGAGACAGACATATGACAGACAGGCAGACAGACAGATAGACAGAGACAGAAAGACAGAGACAGACAGATGACAGACAGGCAGACAGACAGATAGAGACAAAGAGAGAAAGAGAGAGAGAGAAGAGAGACAGAGAGAGAGAGAGAAGAGATACAGAGAAAGAGAGAGAGAAAGACAGAGACAGAGAGACAGAGACAGAGACTGAGAGAAAGAGGCAGTTTTACTGGGAGAGTTTCAACAGAGACAGAATGAAGGAAAACAAGCTAGACAGACACCGGGAAAGACAGAACGAACAAGAGAATGAGAAAGAGCCAGAAAAGACTAGTAGAGTTTGAAGCCAAGCAGAGCAGTTCAGAGCCAAGAGAAAAGCCAGACTGAAGAAGTCAGCTGGGAGAGGAGTTTGAGCGGAACAGCTGAGGTGAACCAGCCGGGCGGGGTTGAGAAAGAACTAGGAAGGGGTGAGCTTATTCAGCAGCTGGTCTCAGAGGCCGAAAACATTCTAGAGCCAGATTAGATTGTACGGAGGCTGGAAGTTTCCAGTACCAGACCTAGGTTAGCAGAAGGAGGTAGTGGGCTTTCGAGACAATTACATCAGTCGAATAGAAGTTACTTTTACACCGCGAAGTGGTTCTTTATGTTTTCTTCTTGTAGTTTTGATAATGCAGATAGTGCAACAAGGTCCATTTGAGTTGATAATTTTGTAAAGAAAGAGAGATAAGAGCCAAGTTACAGTATTCTGACCCAGTTTGCTGGGCACTTTCTGTTACAGGGTGTTTTGGAGTTATTTTGGTTTCGATTGTTTCTGAGTTTTGACACTTTTCTCAAAAATCAGATTATAGCTTCTTTTTTTTTCTTTTTTTCTTTTTCTTTTTTTGGATCCTCTTTGGTTTTTTCTGGTTTTGTTTGGTTGGTTGATTTTAGCCTTCACATAGAGGATTGGGATTACATATATACACTACCACACTCATGAAGTGCTGGGAATGGACTTCGGGATTTCATGTATGCTAAGAAAACACTCTAACAGCTGAGCTACATGCCACAGTCTGAATGTACAGCACTGTATTATGAAGTGCAATTTGGATGACTGATATTTCTCTTTCTGCTCAGGATTGTTTTGCCTATTCGGGATTTTTTTTTTCTGTGTGTGGTTTCATATAAGTTTTAAGATTTTTTTTAAAGTCTCTCTTCTTGGAATTGTGAAAGGAATTGCTTTGGATCTTTAGGGTGACTTCATCATCACAGCCATTTTCACAGGATTCTGCCAGCCTGTAATATGAGCAGTCTCTCCATCATTTAGTATCTTCAGTTTCCTTGGCTTTTTAAACCTTTTATTGATTCTTTGTGAATTTCACATCCTTTACCCCAATCCCACTCATCTCCCCATTTCTTTGCTACCTCTACCCCAAAAGAAAAGAAAATAAGATATAATGATAACCACAACACCTTGTCATGGAAGCGGTATGCACAGTATACCCATTTATCCACACATCTTTGCTTGCAAATGTTCTTTGCAATAAGTCTGTTTCAAGGCCTCTGGCTTCTGCTACATGGTCAATGCTGCATACTCATGAGGACGTCTACGAGATATCCTGTTGTCCTTTGTCATGGAGATCATGAAGCTTTGCATCTGCAGTAATGGCACTTTCACATGCTCCTACAGATCGTAGATGGGGTAGATGTTCCGGTGGCCAACTCAAAGCCCTGAATCTGGGCCTTAGAGGTAGCCGGGTTGGTCAGCCCACCAGCTCTCCTGTGCCTGCACCACCAGGGTGAGCTCTCCTGTACAACCCTGACCATCTTACCCACTACCACATCTGGCAAGGGGCAGGGACGGCTCTCCTGCTTTCACAGCCTTGGGCCAGCTTACCCATGCCTTTGCCACCAGGGTCAGCCAGCTCTGCTGTGCCACCCAGGTGAGGTACAGGGTCTCTCACTCTCAGGACTTTGGGACTAGGTTTCCAACCATGACCCTCAAAGCAAGGGGTGAGGTGGGGGAGTGCATCTCTACCTTGCCTCAGCCACCCACAGTAAAGTCAGCTCTTCCACAGGCGAGCCCTCGGCCAAGCTCACCTGCTGTCTAACGTCAGGGTCAGCACTACTGTGTTGCCCAGGTGAGGGGCACAGCCAGCTTTCCCAAGTGTGGTGGCAAGGGACTGGGCCAGCTCAGCACTCTGCCTTAGGTGGCAGTCCAGATCAAGGATGTCTGCCTCAAGTTTGGTGGTGACACGGACCTGGGACATCTACATAAACCCTAGCTGCCATAGTACTACGAACCCAAGACATGGCCCTCAGCAGCAGCATAGGGTCCAATGTCTCCACAGCCTCAGATGGCAGCACTGGTCACTCGGATCAACATGTCCCCCTGAGGGAGCTCGGATCTCAGACATCTGTTGATTTATTATGTTAATATAGATTCATAAAATTAATATGGCAGCAGATACTCCTTAACCAGCTTTTTTCCCCCAATAGCCATAGAGAGACTAAGATCTGTTAAAATTGCCTTAAGCCAAATACTGACGAATTATTACTCCATTGTAAACCTTTTCCAAGCTAGTCAGACTTCCTCCCAGCCAATATTCTCAGATTATTTGCATTTTTTCATCCTTTCTTGATCCAGCTCCCTTCTCATGCTTCCTCAACCTCTCCTCATGACTCCCTCTTTCACTTCCTGTCTCTTTCTTCCCCTTCCTAGAATTGGAATTCTTACCTTATTTTCCCTAAAGTTCTGAATTGGCTCCTTGGCTTTTATTACCAAGGCACAGAATAAACAAATGACAATGTTTATACAAACAAGACAAGAGCTTCAAAAAATAAACATAACAAGGCCATGTCTGGATTGAAACAAACTATGAATTCGAGAAATCAGCATTTCAGTAACACAAGGATAGGGCATCTCTAGGACTAGACAGAGATCTCAGATAAGGGAGGCACTCAAGAATCAATGGGGGTAACCTTAGCTGTGACTGACTATATTGGGGATATGGAACCTGAAGAGGCTACCTCTTGTAGCCAGGCCAGAATCCAAGTAGAGCAATAGAGGCACCAACCCACCCACAAAACTTTCGACCCAAAATTTATCTTGTCTACAAGAAATACAAGCACAGGGAATGGAACAGAGACCAAGGGAATGACCAAAAACCAGCCCAACTTGAGACCCATCCCATGCGCAAGCACCAATCCCTGACACTAGTAATGATACTTTGCTGTGCTTGCAAATAAAACTCTAGCATGACTGCCCTCTGAGAGGCTCCACCCAACAGTTCACTCAGATATATAAAGACACCCACAGTCAAGCAGTGGATGGAGCTTGACTTATGGAAGAACAGGGGGATTTCAGCCTCTAAGGGATAGGAACACCAACCAATAGAGTCAACTAACCTGGACTCTTAGGGCTCCTAGAGAGTGTGACCCACCAACCAAAAGACATACACGAGTTGGACCTAGGCCTCCTCACACATAATGTAGCAGATGTGCAGCTTGATCTCATTTGAGTCCCAAACAACTGAAGCAGGCACTCTCCCAAGAGCTGTTGCCTGTGTATGGGATATGCTCTTCCAGCTGAGCTGCCTTGTCTGGCTGCCTCAGAGGAAGCACCTAGCCTTGCAGAGACTTAAGATGCTAGGGTGAGGGGATACATAGGGGAACACCACATGCTCAGAGGAAAAGGGGAAGGGGGGACTAGGAGGGGGCAGTGAGCGGGATGTAAAGTGAATAAGTAAAAAAAAATAAAATTAGCCACCAAACCCAGACAATATTGCTGATGCCAAGAAGTACATGCTGACAGGAGCCTGATATAACTGTCTCCTGAGAGACTCTGCCAGAGCATGACAAATACAGAGGCAGATGCTTGCAGCCAACTGTTAAACTGAGAACAGGGTCCCCATTGGAGGAGTTAGAGAAAGAATTGAAGGAGCTGAAGGATCTTGCAACCCCAGAAGAGCAATACCAACCAACCAGAGCTCCTAGGGACTAACCTACCATCCAAAGAGTACACATGGACAGACTCACGGCTCAGCCGCATATGTAGCATAGGATGGCCTTGTTGAGCACCAATGGGAGGAGAAGCCCTTAGTCCTGCCAAGTCTTGATGCCCCAGTGTAGAGGAATGTCAGGGTGGGGAGGCGGGAAGAGATAGGTGGATGGGTGGGGGAACACCCTCATAGAAGAAGGAGGAGGAAGGATGGGATAGGGGGTTTATGGAAGGGAAACTGGGAAAGGGGGATAACATTTGAAATGTAAATAAAATTTTAAAAAATCCAATAAAAATAAAATGAAAATTAAAATTCAAAAAAATTAAATTAAAAAACCCATGATAACCTATGATAAAAACATTATGCCTACAGACATCTCCGTCGTGTCAGGTGGCACTCCAGACCATGGACGTCCACTTGGCCGTTGGTGCTAACAAACACTGATACCAGTTGCAGCAGGGCCACAGACTGAGTTATGGCCCTTGGTGGCAGCCCTTGGGCCAGGTCCTCCTCCTATATGACTTTTCCTTATTTCTATCAAGTATCCAGTTACACCTTTCTCCACATTGTATGAATCTCTAGGCTTCACTTTCCCTTCTGTATCTCCACTGAATACTCCATCCTTCCCATTTTTCCATCACACATTCATCCATTGTAGCGGTACCCGTGGCAGGTGGCTTTCTGCCATCCCAGGCAGCTGTCTTTCCAGAGGCTGGTGTGGCTAGTGTGGGCACTTGGCTCATTTCTTATCTCTTTCATTTTAATTTTTAGAGATATATTTATGTGTATATGTGCATGTGATACCCAAGAAGCCAGAAGAGAGGATCAGATTCCTTCCCATAGTGTCTGTGAGCTGCCCAATGTGAGTGCTGGGAATCTATCTCTGCTCTTCTGTATAAAACTAACTAAATGGCAGAGCAATTTCTCCAGTCCTCTTTTGTGTTTTAAAGTTCTATATCTCTTGGCTTTTCATTTATATTTCCTACAAGCACACTTTGTACATGTGCTTTAGCCTTTAAAAAAACACACAAGGATAACCTTTACACAGTGCATGCCTACAATATACTATGCCTACAGACAGCTACACGGTGTCCAGCTACACGGTGTCTGGTAGGTATGGATCAGATGAGTCCGAGTGAGAGACTGGTGGAGATGCTACTGAGCAGTACAGAAGATGGTTCACATGAAACATGATGAAGCCACAGTTCCAGGAGAAGTAGGCATTAGCTATTAAGGAATATAAACATTACTGGAACCCCTGGAGAGCCTGAGTAACAGAAGCTGTGGCCTATGCTAAAGGGAAAACAGACCTGACATCCATCCTCGAGGCAGATGAATAAATAGCTCAATTTCTTTTCCTGTTGCCTGCTTTCTCGGTGGCATCCCTCATGAGGTGAAGCGTTTCAAAGCGCTTAGGCTGGGTGGGGGAGCACCTGCATCTTTTTGAGGTTATTCCACGGCTCAGTGAACTCTTTTTGCTTCAAGAGTTGCTACCAGGTTTCCTAGCACTGAACATGTTTATCAGAAGGTCCAGCTACAGCAGTAGTCATTAGAAGACCCTAAGGGAATGTTGGAGATGGGGGGGGGGAGGAAATGTGTAACGGGGCACTGAGGAGAGGGGGGTCTGCAATTGGGATGTAACATAAATTAATGGGAAAAAAGAGAAAACACTAAATGTGAAATAATAATACAAGAGAGAGAATGTTAGTGACTCTTTCATGCGTGTGGGAGCACAGACATTTAATCCCAGCAGAGACAGAGGCAGACACAGGCAGGTGTTTGTGAGTCGGAGCCCAGCCTGGTCTGTATAATAAGTTCTAGGCCAGGTAGAGCTACACAGTGAAACCCTGTCTCAAAAAGAAACAAACAAGTAAATATTAATGAATGTTTAGGATGACCATAATACACTTATTTAATAAGTAACGAGACCCTGACCATGAGTGATGCTATTTTTGTTTCTTCCTAGGCTTATTTCCTAACAATTTACCTAGACATACTGCCCTCATATGGTGTAGAATCAAAACAGGAGCCACAGTGCTGCTACGGACTGTCCTGTCACTCACTAAGTCTCCTTACCTTATAAGAACGCATTTCTGTTCTTTAAGCCTAGTGAAGGAGCTACCTTGTCATAACTGTTATTACGTTTTCATATCCTAAAAGAATACGTTTGTTTTCTAAGCCTGTAGCATTCCATGCTTTTCAGCCTATGATGAAATTGTAACCCCATGATGTAAACCCACACTTTTGCCTTACTCTGAACTCCTGAACCTGTGATAATAACTGTCTTTTGTCTTATG